>NW_026111549.1:150000-182500 GCF_024679095.1 Eriocheir sinensis | reverse complement strand
GAGCCTGTATCATGGCACCCCCCCAAGCTGTCACCCGGGGCGGACCGCCCCTCCAGCCCCCCCCCTGACTACGCCACTGGTCCCACAGGGGGTTGTCCTATCTCCAACTCTTTCTTGTGTTCACTAATGATCTTCTTTCCAAAACGAACTGTCCTATCCATTCTTTCGCCGATGACTGTACTCTGCATTTTTCATCTTCTTTTAATAGAAGACTCACCCAACAGGAACTAAATGATTTCATGCTGGAGGCGGCAGAAAGCTCAGCGTCAGACCTTACTATTATTTCCGATTGGGGCAAGAAGGATTTGGTGTCCTTCAACGCCTCAAAAACACAGTTTCTCCACCTATCCACTCGACACCATCTTCCAAACAATTATCCCCTATTCTTTGACAACACTCAGCTATCAACTTCTTCAACACTGAACATCCTCGGTCTTTTTTTTTTACAACAAAGGAGGCAGCTCAAGGGCACACACAAAAAATAAAACAATAATAAAAAAAAAGCCGCTACTCGCTGCTCCTAAAAAAGAAACAAAAGAGGTGGCCGAAAGAAAGATGAAATACGGGAGGAGAGATGTCCTGATACCCTCCTCTTGAAAGAGTTCAAGTCGTAGGCAGGAGGAAATACAGATGAAGGAGGATTGTTCCAGAGTTTACCAGCGTGAGGTATGAAAGAGTGAAGATGCTGGTTAACTCTTGCATAAGGGGTTTGGACAGTATAGGGACGAGCATGAGTAGAAAGTCGAGTGCAGGGGGCATGGGAGGGGGGAGGCATGCAGTTAGCAAGTTCAGAAGAGCAGTCAGCGTGGAAATATCGATAGAAGATAGAAAGAGAGGCAACATTGCGGCAGAATTTAATAGGTAGAAGACTATCAGTATGAGGAGGAGAGCTGATGAGACGAAGAGCTTTAGCCTCCACTCTGTCCAGAAGAGCCGTGTGAGTGGAGCCCCCCCTACACATAAGATGCATACTCCATACGAGGGCGGACAAGGCCCCTGTATATGGACAGCAACTGTGCAGGGGAGAAGAACTGGCGGAGACGGTACAGAACGCCCAGCCTCGAGGAAGCGGATTTAATAAGAGATGAGATAAGAAGTTTCCAGTTGAGATTTTGAGTTAAGGATAGACCGAGGATGTTTAATGTTGAGGAAGGTGATAGCTGGGTGTTGTCAAAGAATAGGGAATAGTTGTTTGGAAGATTGTGTCGAGTGGATAGGTGGAGAAACTGTGTTTTTGAAGTGTTGAAGGACACCAGGTTCTTCTTGCCCCAATCAGAAATAATAATAAGGTCTGAGGCTAAGCGTTCTGCAGCCTCCAGCCTTAAGTCGTTAAGTTCCTGTAGGGTGGGTCTTCTATTAAAAGAAGTTGAGTAATACAGAGTGGAATCATCGGCGTAGGAATGGATAGGACAGTTCGTTTTGGAAAGAAGATCATCAATGAACAATAGAAATAGAGTGGGAAATAGGACAGAACCCTGTGGGACACCATTGTTAATAGATTTAGGGGAAGAACAGCACCGCTCACCACGGCAGAAATAGAACGGTCAGAAAGGAAACTGGAGATAAAGGTACAGAGAGAAGGATAGAAACCGTAGGAGGGTAGTTTGGAAAGCAAAGATTTGTGCCAGACCCTATCAAAAGCTTTTGATATGTCCAGCGCAATAGCAAAAGTTTCACCGAAACGGCTAAGAGAGGATGACCAAGAGTCAGTTAAGAAGGCTAGGAGATCACCAGTAGAACGCCCCTTGCGGAACCCATACTGGTGATCAGATAGAAGGTCAGAAGTGGAAAGGTGCTTTTGAATCTTCCGGTTAAGGATTGATTCAAGGGCTTTAGATAGACAAGAAAGTAAAGCTATAGGACGGTAGTTTGAGGGATTGGAGCGGTCACCCTTCTTAGGCACAGGGTGTATGAAGGTATACTTCCAGCAAGAAGGAAAGGTAGATGTTGACAGGCAGAGACGAAAGAGTTTGACCAGGCAGGGTGACAGCACGGAGGCACAGTTTTTAAGGACAATAGGAGGCACTCCATATCAGGTCCATAAGCCTTCTGAGGATTGAGGCCAGAGAGGGCATAGAAAACATCATTTTGAAGAATCTTTATAACAGGCATAAAGGAGTCAGAGGGGGGATGAGTAGGAAGAATATGCCCAGAATCGTCCAGAGTGGAGTTTTTAGAAAAAGGTTGAGAGAAGAGTTCAGCCTTAGAGATAGATGAGACGGCAGTGTTGCCGTCAGGACTGAGGAGTGGAGGGAAAGATGAAGAAGTGAAGTTGGAGGAGATGTTTTTGGCTAGATGCCAGAAGTCACGGGAAGAGTTAGAGAAAGCAAGGTTTTGACATTTTCTATTAATGAAAGAATTTTTGGTTAGTCGGAGAATAGATTTGGCACGATTCCGGGCAGAAATGTAAAGTTCATAATTAGCATTAGTTTGAAGGCTCTGCTACCTTTTGTGAGCTACCTCTCTATCATTGACAGCACGAGAACAAGCGTGACTAAACCAAGGCTTTTTAGCGTGAGGAGTAGAGAAAGAACGAGGAATGTATGCCTCCATTCCAGAGACAATCACCTCTGTGATGCGCTGAGCACACACAGAGGGGTCTCTATCCTGGAAGCAATAATCATTCTACGGGAAATCGGAAAAGTACATCCTCAGGTCGTCCCACCGAGCTGAAGCAAAATGCCAGAAGCATCGCCTCTTCGGTGGGTCCAGAGGGTGTACAGGAGCGATAGGACAGGATGCAGAAATAAGATTGTGATCGGAGGACCCCAACGGAGAGAGCAGTTTGACAGAATAAGCAGAAGGGTTTGAGGTAAGGAAGAGGTCTAGAATGTTGGGCCGATCTCCAAGACGGTCGGGAATACTTGTAGGGTGCTGGACCAACTGCTCTAGGTCGTTGAGGATAGCAAAGTTGTAGGCTTGTTCACCAGGATGGTAAGTGAAAGAGGATGAAAGCCAAAGCTGGTGGTGAACATTGAAATCTCCTAGGATGGAGATTTCAGCGAAGGGAGAGTGGGTCAAGATGTGCTTCACTTTAGAATTCAAATAGCCAAAGAATTTTACATAGTTGGTAGAGTTAGGTGAGAGATAAACAGCACAGATGTATTTAGTAATAGAGTGACAATGAAGTCGTAGCCAGATGGTGGAAAATTCAGAAGAGTCAAGGTCGTGGGCACGAGAGCAAGTGATGTCGTTGCGCACGTAGGCGCAACATCCAGCTTTGGATTGAAATTTAGGATAGAGATAGTAGGAGGGAACAGAGTAGAGATTGCTGTCAGTAGCCTCAGAAACCTGTGTTTCGGTAAGGAAGAGAAGGTGAGGTTTAGAGGAGGAGAGATAATGTTCCACAGAATGAAAATTAGAGCGAAGACCGTGAATGTTGCAGAAATTGAGAAGAAAGAGGTTCGAGGAGTTATCAAGACACCTCTCGGGTCGGCAGCCAGAAGGGGAGTCCTCCCTGGGGGAATTTAGGTCTCCCCAGTATGGGGACCTGAGGCTTGGTGTATGTGCGCCATATTGAAATTTGAATTTTGGGAAAAGGTGTATATGTTGTGTGAATGTAGTTTGGTTTGGATAAAGAGTGGATCTTTCTATAGAGATCATTCTGAACTACTCTCCGGTGTTGGTGAGACAATAGGGAAACGGTTAGTGAGGCCATGGGAAGGGTCTTTGGAGGGCTTCAGCTCCCTTCTCACCTCCCATATATACCTCACCGGGAGTGGCTTGCGCCCGTTCGGTAGGTGTCTTCCTACCTACTCCAGCCAGCTTGTATGCGTCGGTGTTAGTGTGATATGTTTGGTATTTATGGATGTGTGTGTTACGAGTACGTTGGCTGTTTGCCTTGTGTAGGTATGTTTGTGGCCAATGTCAATGTGAGTGTTTGTGATCTTGTACAAAAAATCTTTACACCTATATGCGCAAAGAAAGCTCTACACGAATAATCTGCGTTAAGATTTCACTTGAATTTCCCGCCATAAGAAAGTGCGAGGGGTTTATATAGTGCGCGCGCCATCTACTTACGTCTATAAACCATTTACCACCCAGCAAAGCTTCAGTCAAGGAGACTATAGAACAGGAGAGGGGGCCTCTATGGGAGACCGTGGGCGGGTGTTGGTGTATGTCGGTTGCAACAGATGGCGCAGGAGCAGCGTTGTTTACATCCAGGCGCCTCCCCCCCTCCAGACCCACCCCCAACCCCCAGAACCCATCAGCAGTGTTGCAACATGGGATCAAGCAGCAAATGTTGCTACTTTTTTTCTTCAGTCTGGTTATTTCCCATTTTAAATAAAAAAAATAAAGGTAGATAAATATTAAAATGAACAGTAGGAACTATATATACTGTATATATTTACTAGGTAGATATAGCCTGACTGCATGTCATGAGTAATGCTATTATTGTTATATTATTATACCGCAATTATATTATTTTTTCTGCATGTGTGGTTAGATGTGTTTTATGTGTTTAACCTTTCTGTATACATACTGGAATGAACCAATGAATTGTAGCCCTACTGCCGTTCTTTAAAACTATGTGATCATGTTTTTTCTTCCAAACTCATTGTTTTAGCACGCACGCTGACTCCCATCAGTAATGATGATATATATACATTGAGTCATTGGTTTGTAGGGGGAAAGAGTGGGTGAATATAATTATCTCGGTCTAACTTATACTGTTTATTATACCGCTATTCGCATCAATATCTTTCTCTGCTACGATTGCAACGCTGCCTCGTTCAAAAATCATAACACCGCCGCGGCCGCCACGTTTACCAGCCGGAGCCTCAAATCATGTCCCTTTGTGGTGATAAAGAGGACACAGCCTGGTGTGAAGCTACATATATAACGGCAGGATGCCAGCCGGGGTTAGTGATATATATATATATATATATATATATATATATATATATATATATATATATATATATATATATATATATATATATATATATATATAAATAATGATAATGTGGAAATTCTAATAATTTTCACGCTGACAGCTGTTCTGAACTTGCTAACTGTATGCCTCCCCTCCTCCCGCGGCAAGAGGCCGAATGGCCTACACACGGCAGCTCCAGATTCCTCCCCATTACCACCTGTCAGCCTCGTCCACGTAGCTATCCAGTCTACTCTTAAAACAAGCTATCGTCCCTGCACTCACTATGTGATTGCTGAGTCTATTCCATTCCCCCACCACCCTATTACTAAACCAATGCCTGCCCATTTCCCTCCTAAATCTATACTTTTCTAATTTAAGTCAATTACTGCATGTTCTATCTTGCCAAACATCTTATGCAAAAGTTAACCAGCATCTCCACCCTTTCATCCCTTACACTGATAAACTCTGGAACAGCCTTCCATTGTCCGCATTTCCTCCTGCCTATAATCTGACCTTGAAGAAGAGTGTATCAAGACTCTACTTTTGTCTGTTTGGGAGTGGCGAGTAGTGGGGCTTTTTTTCTAGTACGCTTTGTTGCTCTTGAGCTGTCTCCTTTGTTTAAAGAAAATAATAATTAAATAAATGGAAGTTGGCCGCCAATGCTTCCAACACATTTTGGTGCCATATCTACAAGTGGCTGGTGACTGTAAGCATCTCAGCAACCTGCATGCATCTATGCCATTCCTATCATGGTGCATGGAGCAAGCTTCACATAACACTCAGACAGAGACAGTTTAATTATGGTTACATATCAGACTCAGTTTATTGCTCAGTCTATTAGATGCAGTGCTGTTAATATTGTTAGTGGTAGTATTAGTACAATTAATGTATTTATTTTAATTAATTTATCATTTCTATTTACTATATTCTTAGTGTTTGAAAATTCCAATACTAGCATTAAGATAAACAAAAATATCAGAAATATATTTATACTCATTAATTATTATTGCTTTTCTTATTATTACTTCCTTCAATGTCCTGGCACTTTGACATCTAGTGTTTTTCTGTCTAGCAGCCAAAATTGTGGTCTTTCTGAATGTGTATGTCCTAAGTCTTCATTGGTGTATCTAGCTACATAACAAAAATCTGCATCTCTCTCCCTTCTCACCCAGTTGTCCCCGTACATCCTTTCAGTATCCAAAGAATTTCAATTTACATCTTGTAATCACTCAACTAATGCAGTGCAATCCTCATCTCTGTATTTTACCGTGTGGACATACTCTTTCCTTCCATGTTCCACTGTCGTTTGTTATTCCACATCTAACACAACCACATCCCAACAGATCCGAACACGTCCGATATCATCCAAGAGAATGTGGCAGCTGAAGGGGGAGAGGCCAAGAAAGAGGCCAAGGGTGAAGACATTTAGCCACCCCTGAAGTACATGGCAGCATTCAACCCTCTTGGTGAGCTGCAGGAATGTGCTTCCCATTGCAGTGCACCAGCTCCATGTACTGATTTTGGTATGAATACTTCATCTAGTGTTTGTTGATTGTTGTGTTATTAATCTAATTATGACTTCACAAAATAGACTGTGCAAGTCACTTAACACATGCCCTGCTCAACATCACTTTTAAGTTGTAGAATTCCTTCATATGGATGCTGATTTATGTATCCTGAAATGATTGGATATTGATTGTCTTAACATTTTTTTTTGTCCATGATCACTGAATCATGTTACGGTATGTCCTTGGGTGCAGATCCAGGAAATGAGTTTTTGGGAGGACGTCAGACTTTTTGCGGGTGGAAGGAGCATTAGCATTACCGATTAGCCATTCTCGGCAGTCCTGGTCTTGAAAAACTGGTGGTGACCTAAATCAATGGGTATAACGTCCTGGACTTTGTGCCAAAGCATTGTTTTAGCCGCAGCGCGCTTTTGAGCTAGTTTTCCTGTATCACTCAGGACCATGGAGGGGGGGGGGGCCCGGGCCCCCTGGGCCCCCCTTTGGATCCAACAATGTAGCTATGTCTTATAATATATCTATCCTTTACAGTCTGATGGTGCATCCTTTTAGGTTGTCAAGTTTTAGTAGCTACTCATGAGAAGTATTCCTTATAATGATCATTGATTTCCAAATGGTTTGCACTAAAAAAAAGTGTCGTGTAACCTGCCGCAAATAATAATCAGCTGTAGTCAACCCTTGCTTTAAAGAACTAATATGGAGGAAGGGGGTGATGTTATATCAAAAAATCTTTTACATCTGAAGTATCCAACCTTTTTGTGTATAATAAACTTTGTTTGTTACATGAACTTAAAAGTTCACAATTTCCATATATGATTCTTTTTTCCTTGTATTTGATGATTAATCCTGACATGTATTTCCATTATCAGTAGGTAATATATAGTAACAAGACAATAATACACATTATAACAATGTATATATTATAGCCCAATGAGTGCACGAGATCATTTACCTCATCAGTGACGCCAAGTCCGGGAGTCCTTCCCTAAATTCTTTGCCCGACTTTGTGACACCAAGTATAATAACTAGTTTTAGTGACCATTTGCATCCATTTTTCACTTTGATTAAAAAATTGCCTCTCAACAGGATTTGAATTTGATGGGGCTGGAGGAAACTCGACTCGGCCATCAAGCTCACCACAATATAGTAAGGAACCTCTTGTTCTCAGTGATAATTTATCCTCTTTAGTTACTATTCTGTGTTGCTTTAATCACAACTAATGTGTTGGAAACATTACAGCTTAATAACATACCTCACATCTCTGCATACAAATTGAGTTCAATATTTAACTGTTACACCAGTAGGCTACATATCTAAAAAAAAAGGTATGTAAAAAGGTTGACATTTTGAATGATATATTTAAACTCTATTATGTTTCTATGGCTGTAGTACCATTACGATTAGTCGAGTTATCAGCATATGGGTCTTATGTTTTTGATAGCATAGGTTCAAATTTTGCCATAGGCTGGCAATTGATAGTAACAGTAGTGTCCACAGATACCTGCCTGTTTCTTGTTTATCCTGTTCCATTTTAAACTAACAAACCTTTGTCCATTCTTCTGATGTGATCCTTTTTTTTTTTTTTTTTTTTCCCACCCGCCTATAGCGCCGGTAGGTTTTCTTCAGGGACCTGGCGGTTGGCCCAGGCCCATCATGACGCAGGCAATTTTTTTTATAGTGGCGCCATTTAGTATTGGCTCATGCTGCCCCCCGGAACTCATTTCACTTGGATGGTTTAGCAGGGCTTAGGTATGACTAACATTGCAGAAACAGGGAATTTTTAGGTTTTGTGTGGCAACACATTGACAAATGTTTTAGTATGGACTGAACATAAAGATATATATATGGAAAATGGGTGCTTTTAGATCTTGACATTATATCTGTCAAGAGTCTCCAGTTGTATCCTCTCCCCCATCTCTCCTGAAAATATTACTCTTGTCAGGCAATCTAAGTGAAGCCTTCCATCGAGGCTGGCGTGCAGACATAATGTCAATGCTTAGATTCACTGTCCTTATAGCACTGAAAATAATGCAATCACATGCACATATTTTATTATTTAGAATTGTGATTAATTGTGATTAAATATTTTTGCATGTATTTTCAGACATGAAAAGTGAAAATTGCTGCACACAACAGTCTGCCGTCTGCACCGGGAGGCAAGGCAGCTCAAAGCCCAGGCTGTTACAACTCCTGGGCAGTTTTTGCCCAGAGCCAGCAATTTTTTAGATCCAATAGAGGTGGATTTTTTCTAAGGTCAGGTTCAACATGCTGCAAGATGCCAAGATCTAAGCCTAGTAGGAGATGTGGGTTACAAGAGGAGGTTTGCTCTGGCCTTATACTATCAAAGTCCAAATGCTAATAGATTTCTAAGCACAGTATTTCACTTGCCTTCAGTTTCAACACTTCACTCATGACTCTGGGGTATTTCAGTAAATGTTGGCTGGAGCAAACAGACTCTGACAGCCCTGCAGCAAAGAGCACAGGCTTTGTCAAAAGATTAGATACTTCGTGGGATTTGCCATTATTTAGTATTACTCTTGTTACGGCAATAAATTTTTTCCATATACTTTGCCAAATATTGCAAGTAATGCACCATTGTTGGTCTTGCCTGTTAGAAATCAGATCTTGTTCAATTAACAAGCTTTGGGTGTCTGCCACTTTCCAGTTGTAATGCAAGGAATCATTTATCTCCCCTGCCAGATATCACATGTAATGTACCATTGTTGGTTTTGCCTGTTATAAATCAGATCTTGTTCAGTTAACAAGCTTTAGGTGTCTGCCACTTTCCAGTTGTAATGCAAGGAATCCCCTGCCAGATATCGCATGTAATGCACCATTGTTGGTTTTGCCTGTTATAAATCAGATCTTGTTCAGCTCACAAGCTTTGAATATCTGCCACTGACATATTTTTCAGGTGTAATGCTTGGAAGCATTTGTTCTCTTCCCTACCCAACAGTATGCAATACTTTATTGTGGATTTTGCCTGTTATATTTAATCTTGTTCAGGTAACAAGCTTTTGGTGTCTGCCTTACCTAATATGTGCTGCAGTGATGTGATGTTTCATGATGTGAAATACAGCTTGTAATTTCATCACACTAAGTGTCTATCATCATATGTCTGGCATCATTAATGTGGCTTCCAGGAGTAATCTTGTTTGTATTACAGCATGCAATGTTTTTTCTGCTTTATATGATATACATAATCACATAGATATGATATTTTTGACAAAATTTAATGGCAGTTGATATTCTTGACTGATGACTCATAAACCTTGTGAAAATTAATGCTTTTTTGAGGGGGGTGGGGTGGACAGAGAGTGGTTTGTTTGGTTGGCCAGTTCAAGGAGTTTCATATTAAATGATTTTATTACATCCAACTTTAATGTGTGCTAAAAACATATTTTATTACATCCAACTTTAATGTGTGCTTCCTGCAATAAATGCTACATGTTTACTGATGTAGCCTATGAAATACATATCACTCTCTGCCCTGTAATTTGGTGTGTCACATACTGCAGCATAACTTTCCTGCTATTTTCTTACACTATGAGTTGCCTTATTTTGTCTCATTTGCTTTTATCATATGTGCCTCCGCTGCATAGTTGTGCCTACTGAGCTTAATATCTTCATGACCCTGACACCAAGGTCAGAGCTTGTGAGATCATACTGTGTCCTACATCCCATTTTCACCTCCCGGCTCGGCTGTCTCCCAGGACCACCAAGTTATTGCATTCCATTTAAGACAACTCATGTGTTACCTTCTTGATGTCCTGTAGCAGTCACCGCTCAAGCAGTCGCGTGCTCTCTCCAGCAAAATGCGTGCTCTCGTTGCAGCATAGGAAATGGGTTCATTCTCATTTTTGTTCAATGTTTTTCATTCGTCCCTGTTCCTTTGTTGTCTGTCTTTCTGTTTTTGTTATTGTCTTGTCTTTTCTTGTTGACCTTACTTCGTTTACGTTCTCCGTTGTCCGTCGCGCCACTTTGTTGTCCTGTTCCACACATAACACCACAAATAAAATGTTAACCTACACAAACAACATTCACAACGCATTACACACAAAACAACACATCAACAATATTTGTGTCCTTGTGATGATGAGGTAAAGATGAAGTTCATGTCTAATAAAGTAGGATAGCGGATATTGGTTTCATTCTCTGAGCGATTTAGCACTTAGAACACTCGCTACCACCAACAGTCCTCCATCATGTATTTCAGCATGTTTTATGATGCCTTACTCTTATATTGATGTGCCTTGCAACATTTTTATACAGTTTTTATTGTATATAACGCACCGTTGTTGGTTTTGCCTGTTATAAATCGGGTCATGTTCAGTTAACAGGCTTTGAGTGTCTCCCATTGTTTATTTCAGTTGTAATGCTTAGAAGCTTTTGTTCTCTGCCCTGTCAAGCAGTATGCAAAGCTTGCCATTATTTGGCACTTGTACAGTTTGTATGATATTTTTACTCAGCTAAGAGCATGTTGCAAAAGGTAAAGGTACGGTTGGGGGCATACGCAGTAGCAGCGCGTGGCCTCGGTGCTCATCTCCGTAACATTGGCCCTTGAGCCTGTGGTGTTAGGGAACCCATTACCCTGGGACACAGGACCAGTGTGACATCCGGGTTACCACAGTTGCAAAGGCATTATAGTAATTTAGCATGCATAGAATGTTGTATGCTTTGCTTGCATTTAAAGCACTGGATATGTTTGCTGCACACACACACACACACACACATATATATATATATATATATATATATATATATATATATATATATATATATATATATATATATATATATATATATATATATATATATATATATATATTAGCAAATGCTTTCTACACCATATTTTTCCTAAAATAACAAATTGATATAGTGTAGATAATACCTAATAAAACATAAGAACAAATATATTTTCTTTACCCCATTAGTAAAATCATTTTACAATAATGAAAAAAACAAAGGCCGGATAGGGTGCTGTGGCAGGTACTTCAAAATAGTAAAGCGACCCCTGAAAAGTGACGATTTTGGTGGGCTGCAATAGATGGCGCTACTTCCGCACGCCCGAGGAATTACTACATACCACTATCTCTTCGTATATAGTCTCTTTGGCTTGAGGTGAGCGGCGAGTCTGACTTGAGTAAACAAAAGCCGATGCGCACGAACGCCGTCACGGCGCGGCTTATGATCGGTGGCGATTTTGAGCCTATGTATATTTTTACCCCGGGACGTACGCTACACCATCAGAAGCAGAAAAGCATGCAGATTTAGGATCTGTACTTAAAAAAGTGATGCGACGAAAACCAGCTGAGTACTAAGGAGTTGAAGGGAAATAAGTGCAAGAAAATATTTATTCCCTACTTCATTTAACTCTGATTTTCGTGTGTGTAATTTTACATTATTATTACAATTCTATACTAGTGCGATGTAGAATTTTCTCAGGAAGATGATGGTGGTCTCAGTTTTTCGTAAAAATGAATGTTGGGGTCAGGAAACAGGGTGGGAGTGAGGTGTGTGAAGTCGTCGGTTTGGGCAGACAACGAGGACGTGGCGGGGCCGAGCATGAAGGCTGTAGGAGTTGCCAACGAGTGATTTCCTCCCGCCTGTATGACGATTTCTTCTCTATACTTGCCTTGCCTTACATATCTTCAAACATTTCGGGGCTGGCACACCCACGTTTGGTAGAGCCTGGGGGTGGAATGACAAGGCTTCTGCACCAAGAATGTGAAGATAACTTATGAAAACCCGACTTGCCTCCTTTGTGGCCTTTGTACATTGTTGTAAAATAATAATGAATGAAGTGTGTGAGACAGTCAAATTAGGAACGCAGAGAGGAGGTGCCCGTGTTCTCAAACATCTGGTGAGGTTTTGTGGGGGTTGTGTAAGTATTTCCATGGGTAATTTTATGACCATAGTGAAAGTCTGACAAGGCTTCTGCACCATGAATGTGAAATAACTCACATGACAACCCGAATCACACCCTTTATGACCTTTAGGAACTGTTGTAAGGGAATGCGAATAAGTGTCGGAGAAAACGGGTAGTGTTCGTATTTCCATGGGGAGCTTGAAACCATCGTCGGAGTAAGTTCATACAACATCAAATGAATTGACAGACGAATAATTGTGAACTAATTTCTAAGAATAGGAATTGAATAAGATAATAATATATAAAGATGGAGTTTTATATATATATATATATATATATATATATATATATATATATATATATATATATATATATATATATATATATATATATATATATATATATATATATATATATATATATATATATATATATATATATATATATATATATATTTAGGTAAATAAATGAGGATATGTAAGAGTAATAACGACTGCTTGACGGCTCGAAAATTGTCAAGACAGCTAAACAATTACAAAACAGTAAAATGGGTAAAAACAGATGAAAAAAACGATCAGAAACTGAAAACAGTAAATAAAAAACGACAAGAGAGCGTTAAACTAGAAACAATTAGTAAACAAATAAAAAAGAAAAAATGAAGGTAATGGTTTAATAGATAAAACCTTAAGCCCCACAACAACCTAACAGACTGATGACACACAAAGCTAATTACTAGGCTCCGGCCGCTTGTGTTTTATTGAGGGGCTGGACGCGTTGTGCCTCCGTTCATTACTCAGTGCAGGCCACACACACACACACACACACACACACACACACACACACACACACACACACACACACACACACACACACACACACACACACACACACACACACACACACACACACACACACACACACCACGGAGAGAGATGCCCCATAAAGAATTCACGGTATGTAAAAACGAAACGAAAACACAGCCTCGGAGTCCCCGCCTGGGGACATAAATTCCCCAGGAGGACTCCCCTTCTGGCTGTCGACTTGGGAGGTGTCCTGATAACTCCTCGAACCTCCTCCTTATCAATTTCTGCAACATTCGCGGTCTTCGCTCTAATTTTCATTCTGTGGAACACCATCTCTCCTCCCTTAAACCCCACCTTCTCTTCCTCACCGAAACACAGGTTCTGAGGCTACTGACAGCAACCTCTACTCTGTTCCCTCCTACTATCTCTATCCTAAATTTCAATCCAAAGCTGGATGTTGCGCCTACGTGCGCAACTACATCACTTGCTCTCGTGCCCACGATCTTGACTCTTCTGAATTTTCCACCATCTGGCTAAGACTTCATTGTCATCCTATTACTAAATACATATGTGCTGTTTATCTCTCACCTAACTCTACTAACTATGTAAAATTCATTGACTATTTGAACTCTAAAGTGGAGCACATCTTGACTCACTCTCCCTTTGCTGAAATCTCCATCTTGGGAGATTTCAATGTTCACCACCAGCTTTGGCTTTCGTCCTCCTTCACTGACCATCCTGGTGAGCAAGCTTCACAACTTTGCTCTCCTCAACGACCTAGAGCAGTTGGTTCAGCACCTTATTCGTATTCCCGACCGTCTTGGAGACCGGACCAACATTCTAGACCTCTTCCTTACCTCTAATCCTTCTGCTTACTCTGT
Source organism: Eriocheir sinensis (assembly GCF_024679095.1). NCBI lineage: Eukaryota > Metazoa > Arthropoda > Malacostraca > Decapoda > Varunidae > Eriocheir > Eriocheir sinensis. The sequence continues at coordinate 168,548 of NW_026111549.1, read as the reverse complement.
CAAACTGTTCTCTACGTTGGGCTCCTCCGATCATAACCTTATTTTTGTATCCTGTCCTATCGCTCCTGTACATCCTCTGGACCCGCCGAAGAGGCGCTGCTTCTGGCATTTTGCTTCAGCTCGGAGAGACGACCTGAGGATGTACTTTTCCGATTTCCCGTGGAATGATTACTGCTTCCAGTATAGAGACCCCTCTGTGTGTACTCTGCGCATCACAGAGGTGATTGTCTCTGGAATGGAGGCATACATTCCACGTACTTTCTCTACCCCTCATGCTAAGAAGCCTTGGTTTAATCACGCTTGTTCTCGTGCTATTAAAGATAGTGAGGCAGCTCACAAAAGGTTCCAGAGCCTTCGAACTCCCACTAACTTTGACCTTTACATTCCAGCCCGGAATCGTGCCAAATCTATTCTCCGATTTACCAAAACTTCTTGTATACATAGACAATGTCCACACCTTGCTTTTTCTAATTCTTCCCGTGACTTCTGGCATCTAGCCAAAAATATCTCCTCCAATTTCACTTCTTCCTCTTTCCCTCCTCTCAGTAACCCTGACGGCAGCACTGCCGTCTCATCTGTCTCTAAGGCTGAACTCTTCGCTCAGACTTTCTGTAAGAACTCCACCCTGGACGATTCTGGGCATATTCCTCCTATTCATCCCCCCTCTGACTCCTTTATGCCCGTTATTAAGATACGTCCAAATGATGTTTTCTATGCCCTCTCTGGCCTCAACTCTCAGAAGGCTTATGGACCTGATGGAGTGCCTCTTATTGTCCTTAAAAACTGTGCTTCTGTGCTGACACCCTGCCTGGTCAAACTCTTTCGTCTCTTTCTTTCTGCCTATCAACATCTATATTTCCTTCCTGCTGGAAGTATGCCTTTGTACAGCCTGTGCCTAAGAAGGGTGACCGTTCCAATCCCTCAGACTACAGCCCTATAGCTTTAATTTCATGTCTATCTTTAGCTTTTGAATCAATCCTTAACCGGAAGATTCAAAAGCAACTTTCCACTTCTAACCTTCTATCTGATCGCCAGTGTGGATTCCGCAAGGGGCGTTCTACTGGCGATCTTCTTTCTCTCTTAACTGACTCTTGGTCATCCTCTCTTAGCCGTTTCGGTGAAACTTTCTCTGTTGCGCTAGTCCTATCGAAAGCCTTCGATAGAGTCTGGCACCAGTCTTTGCTTTCTAAACTGCCCTCTTTCGGATTCTATCCCTCTGTCTGTTCCTTTATCTCCAGTTTCCTTACCGGCCGTTCTATCTCTGCGGTGGTAGACGGTCACTGCTCTTCCCCTAAACCTATCAACAGTGGCGTTCCACAGGGCTCTGTCCTATCACCCACTCTCTTCCTGTTATTCATCAATGATCTTCTTTCCATAACAAACTGTCCTGTCCACTTATACGCCGACGACTCCACTCTGCATTATTCAACTTCTTTCAATAGAAGACCATCACAACAGGAAGTACACGACTCCAGACAGGAGGCTGCAGAACGCTTAACCTCAGATCTTGCTATCATTTCCGATTGGGGCAGAAGGATCCTTGTGTCCTTCAATGCCTCAAAAACTCAATTTCTCCACCTATCAACTCGACACAATCTTCCAAACACCTATCCCCTATTCTTCGACAACACCCAGCTGTCACCTTCTTCAACACTATACATCCTCGGTCTATCCTTAACTCAAAATCTCAACTGGAAACTTCATATCTCCTCTCTTGCTAAATCCGCTTCCTCGAGGTTGGGCGTTCTGTATCGTCTCCGCCACTTCTTCTCCCCCGCGCAGATGCTATCCATATACAGGGACCTTGTCCGCCCTCGTATGGAATATGCATCTCACGTGTGGGGGGGCTCCACTCACACAGCTCTTCAGGACAGAGTGGAGTCTAAGGCTCTTCGTCTCATTAGCTCTCCTCCTCCTACTGATAGCCTTCTACCTGTTAAATTCCGCCGCGATGTTGCCTTTCTTTCTATCTTCTATCGATATTTCCACGCTGACTGGTCTTCTGAACTTCCTAACTGCATGCCTCCCCCCCCTCCCGCGGCCCCGCTGCACACGACTTTCTACTCAATGCTCATCCCTATACGGTCCAAACCCCTTATGCAAGAGTTAACCAGCATCTTCACTCTTTCATCCCTCACGCTGATAAACTCTGGAACAGTCTTCCTTCATCTGTATTTCCTCCTGCCTACGACTTGAACTCTTTCAAGAGGAGGGTATCAGGACACCTCTCCTCCCGAAATTGATCTTTCTTTCGGCCACCTCTTTTAATTATTTTTTAGGAGCAGCGAGTAGCGGGCTTTTTTTATTATTGTTTTATTTTTTGTGCCCTTGAGCTGCCTCCTTTGTTGTAAAAAAAAAGTTTGGTACACACACACTCACACAAAAAAGAAACGTATATATAGTTTTGGTGACAATAGTGCAGGGGGAGAGAGAGAGAGAGAGAGAGAGAGAGAGAGAGAGAGAGAGAGAGAGAGAGAGAGAGAGAGAGAGAGAGAGAGAGGGGGGGGGGGGGTCAAAGGCTGGCCCGATGAATCATTGTGCAGAGAAAGATCCGCGAAAAAGATTTCAACACAAAGTCTGGGAGCGAGTAATATTGCTAGTCCATCTGCATACGGCGGGAGAGGAAGAGGAAGGGAGGAGGAAGGGTGAGGAAGTGAAAGGTCGGAGGAGGAAAGGGAGCGGGAGAAGGAGGAAGACACACGTGAGGGAAATGTGCAACCAACTTGATAAGGATGAAGGAGGAAGAGGAGAAAGAGGAGGAGGAAAAGAAAGAAGTGGAGGAGAAGAAAAAGGAGGGAGATGAATATGAGAGAGGTAAGGAGCCGAAGCGATAAAGAGGAAGTAAAAAATCATAATATCAAAAGTAAATAAAATCAACATTAAAATCACAAACTTCCATCTCTCACAAAACTCTTCACAGGTCACGAGTTACATTTTCACAACTCAACGCCGCGCAGGCAGGGTTGGAAAAAATCATGATTTTTTTGAAAAATAAATCGATTTATTTGATTTAAATAGTTTTTTTTAATTTTTTTATTCAAATCAATTTTTATTTTTTATATAAATGATTTTTTTTTGCATTACTCCTTGTTTGTTTACACTGATTATTTCTATCAGTCTTATGAAGCCATTTTCTTTCTTTCCAAAATGTTGATTCCTGTGTCGATAAAAAACACGTCACAATAACTCGTTATCCTTTCTTCGTTCCGAAAATGTTGATTCCTGTGTCGATAAAAACACGTCACAATAACTCGTTATCCTTTCTTCGTTCCGAAAATGTTGATTCCTGTGTCGATAAAAACACGTCATAATAACTCGTTATCCTTTCTTCGTTCCGAAAATGTTGATTCCTGTGTCGATAAAAACACGTCACAATAACTCGTTATCCTTTCTTCGTTCCGAAAATGTTGATTCCTGTGTCGATAAAAACACGTCATAATAACTCGTTATCCTTTCTTCGTTCCGAAAATGTTGATTCCTGTGTCGATAAAAACACGTCACAATAACTCGTTATATTTTCTTTGTTTCCAAAATGTTGATTCCTGTGTCGATAAAAACACGTCATAATAACTCATTATATTTTCTTTGCTCCCAAAATGTTGATTCCTGTGTCGATAAAAACACGTCACAATAACTCGTTATATTTTCTTTGTTTCCAAAATGTTGATTCCTGTGTCGATAAAAACACGTCATAATAACTCATTATATTTTCTTTGTTTCCAAAATGTTGATTCCTGTGTCGATAAAAACACGTCACAATAACTCATTATATTTTCTTTGTTTCCAAAATGTTGATTCCTGTGTCGATAAAAACACGTCACAATAACTCGTTATCCTTTCTTTGTTCCCAAAATTCTGATTCCTTTGTCGATAAAACTAAACCAACTCAAAAACATATTTTCCTTTCCTTGTTTCCAAAACGTCGATTCCTTTGTCGATAAAAACACGTCGCAATAACTCGTTATCCTTTCTTCGTTCTCAAAAAGTCGATTCTTTTGTTAGTAAAACTACGACATCGCAACAACTCATTTTCCTTCCTTTAAAGGTCAATATCCCACCCCGACATTTACGTCAGGGTCAGCATCCCACCCCGACAGTTAAGTCAGGGTCAGCATCCCACCCCAACATTCAAGCTGGGGTCAGCAGCCCACCCCGACAATTAAGTCAGGGTCAGCATCCCACCCCAACATTCAAGCTGGGGTCAGCAGCCCACCCCGACAATTAAGTCAGGGTCAGCATCCCACCCCAACATTCAAGCTGGGGTCAGCAGCCCACCCCGACAATTAAGTCAGGGTCAGCATCCCATTGTGAGCCGAAAATGTGGATGATGACTTTTTCCTTTTTAAGATGTTGTGTTTCTCTCTGGTGTTTTTTTCTGTATTTTCATTGTGCTGGTTTTCTCTCTTCATTTTCATATTTTTGGTGTTGTTTCTACTGTATATCGGCTTTTCTTGGTGCCGTATCCTGTTACAGACGCGTCTCCTTCACCCCAGAGAAGCCTCGCCCGTACCAACATACAACACCAAAGTCCTTAATCCTTGTTGTTCGTTTTGCTAATTTTGTGTTTTGTATCGGATTTTTTTTCTGGCATTCCTTTTCTGTATTATCCTGTCTCCGGTGTTATTTTTCTTTATTTGTCGTGTGACAGTGTTGTGTAGAGTATCTACATCGCCTCTACCTGGTGCCGTATCTTGCTACAGGGGTCTCCTTCACCCCAGGGAAGACTCACCCATACCAATATACCACACCAAAGGCCTTCATGCTGGATTTTCCTGTGTTTGTGCTTTATTTTTTTCCCTTTTCTCATCTGTGCTTCTATGTTATCTGTTTCCTGGAATTCCTCTCCTGTATTATCCTATTTCTGATATTCTTTTAGTTTATTTCCTTATTTTCGGTGTTTTTCACCTGTAATATTCCTGTCGTGGAGTTGTTCTGAAATCACCCTTCCTTGGTGCTGTGTGCTGATACGAATGAGTCTCCTTCACCCCAGAAGAGACCCGCCCATACCAACACATAACAGCAAACGCACTCCCCTCCCCCCGCCCCTGGACACTCGGGATGTACGGCACCGCCATGGACGCCCCGAGGGAGCCAAGACGCCCTGCCAGAACCCCTGAGCCCCGCGACGCTCGCCAGGGAGACCTTGGGCCCCCTGACGCTCCCCAGCACCGCCGAGGCGGGGGAGGGCGGGAACTCCAGACAACGCAGAACAACTCCAGACGGGAATATTAAATTAATCGTAAGCACCGTGACGGCGCAAAGGCTGCGTTTGTCGAGTCTGGGATGGCAGGAGCCGGCCGAGTGTTTTGGCGCGGCATGCGTTGCCCTCTTTGTTTCTGATTTCCCTCACTGTCTATTGAGAGAGAGAGAGAGAGAGAGAGAGAGAGAGAGAGAGAGAGAGAGAGAGAGAGAGAGAGAGACGATATTAATAGGTATAATGCTTTCGTAATTCTTTAATCAGTTGATATTGTTGTTATTACCAATATCTATCTATCTATCTATCTACACCCCCACCCTTCTACTCCTTCTACTTTTCCTATTCCATCTCCACGTATGTTGTATTCTGTTGTTATTTATGCTCTATAATAAATTTGCTTATCTTATCCACCTTTTTTGTGTATTTCTTGTAAAAAATTCCCTTTCATCTCTACATACAGTAACCTCTCACTGTGATCCTCTTTTATTTCCTCCTCCTCCTCCTCCCTTTTTGTCAATACTTTTCTTCATCTTCTTCATCCCTCTTTAGTTGTTACTCCTTCGTTTCATGTTTATCTTAATTCATTTTCCTTCTTTTTCAATATTTTCTTTTTCATTTTCATTTTTTCTCATTTATTTCAGGCCTTGAGCTGCTTCCTTTACTGTAAATAAAAAATAACAACAACGACATTCTCTCCGCATTACGTTCTTTTCCTAATCTTCTGCCATCATTAAATCTTCATTATTCTCCTCCTCCTCCTCCTCCTCCTATTTTACTTTATTTTAAATACCAGACGACCATTTATGTTATATCTCCTTTTAATCTCATTTCCTCCTCCTCCTCCAGGCAAAAGCTTGTAACCTGAGGCGGTGGGCGTGGCAATGATACAAATACCTCCTGTGGGCGACGGTTCTCTCTCTCTCTCTCTCTCTCTCTCTCTCTCTCTCTCTCTACGGTGCCATTTTAGCGACCTACTATGTCTATATAGTTTATTCTCCCTTCCTCCTCCTCCTCCTCCTCCTCTCTCTCCTCTTCCCCCTGCTTCACCTCTTCGTCATACTGTTTCTCTTCCTCTTCTCATCTCTTGTCACACCTTTCTTTCAATCTCTAAACATTACATAAACAATAAAATAAATATTAGCTAGTCGGTTCAGTACAAAGAAACGCTCAAGTATAATATTTCATTCTGCCACATTCACAGCAGCAGGCTAATAAAGCTAATACGTGTAAGGTGCAATAACAAGCACAATTATAGTAACGAGAGTAAACATAATGCAACACGTGGTAACAGCATCATGAACGAAACAGTAACAATAGTTGTAAGTTTTTGCGTTAAAAGAAGCAACTCAAATGCAAAAATAAACGAAAACAAAAAAGCCCGCTAAACACTGCTAATAACAGTACGGTACTGTAATAATAAAATCATTGAGGTCACTACTATCTACTATCACTATACTGTCTACTACTATTTACATTACACTACCTCTGTCCCTCTGTTCCTATAATCGATGTTTTTCGTGCTCTTTCTCCTCCTCTCACGTCACTTTCACTTTCTCCCCGGCGTCTCAGGTGTCTGGGGGCTGCTGGACAGGCGGCTCATGGTGTCCGCACTCCTCAATCTGTACCTGATTAATCTCTTACAATACTAACAATTTCATTCCTACATTTTACCATTATAATCATTTTACTCGTTACGCTTAATTAAAAAACAACAACTTCAGTGAGCCGCGAAAGCAGACGAGAGGCAGTGATTGAATCCAACTCCCTATGAACCAGATTCGAACACAGAGGCGAGGCTTCGGGGCACATGAACCAACAAGGAAGTCAGAACTTTTCGGAGCTTCAAACAGGATCAGTAGTACCCAGTGTGTTAGGATCCGCCTGTGGCTGACCTGGCAACACGCTGTGCCAGTAGGGTGTGTGTGTGTGTGTGTGTGTGTGTGTGTGTGTAAAGCAGCAGCAGTGGCAGTTTTAATAATTAAGATGAACCATGATGGGCCCTTTCCATACCCCCCTCTCTCCTCCTCCCACCCCCATCTTTCTCCTCTTCCTTGATACCTTGATAAGCTAAATAAAATAACATACAGTAAAATCAACAACAACAACAGTAACAAGATAACGAGCACTTTATTCCACCCTCTCCCCCACCCTCCCCTCTCCTCATTTCCGTCCACTCACTTTCCTCCCTTTTCCTTCATTTTCTTAGCCTTCTCCTCCTCATTACTCTAAAGACATGGAACGAAAACAAAATGAACACAAATAAAAAGAGCAGCTACTATTACCACTACCATTACTACGGTAACATACCTAACAAAAATAACAAAAACAATAACCGCAGCAATAATCATGCCATATAATTATACTCTTCACTCTTAACCTCTCATCATCATCATCCTTACCTACCACTCTGCACCCTTACCTCCCCTTCCCCCCCTCATCACCTTCTCCTTACCTACCACTCGCACCCCTTCTTCCTTCCCCCCCCTTCCCCCCCTCATCACCTGCTCCTTACCTACCACTCGCACCCCTTCTTCCTTCCCCTACCTTTCTTCACTCCACCACCTCCCCCTCACCCCACACAACCCTAACAAACACTCCACACTCACCCCACCCTCGGCGTCCTGCTGTCCCGCCACGCCTGCTGCCCCACCATTGGTAGAAGAAAACAGGTAGTCTCGATCCCGCCCACCCCACCTCTCTCTGCGCATTCTAAGTGACGTCACTGCCTTGACAAGAACGAGAGAGAGAGAGAGAGAGAGAGAGAGAGAGAGAGAGAGAGAGAGAGAGAGAGAGAGAGAGAGAGAGAGAGAGAGAGAGAGAATTTAAAGGTATCCTGATGTAATGTAGTCCGTTGCATGTCTAAGTAGGTTCTGATCCTGGAATGCATTTCCAGTACTGTTTTAGTGCCCTCTGCATTAATATTCCCTGGTGTGTTAGGACAATTCACTCATATAATAATAAGAATGACTATAGGGCATGTGCATTCACATATAATCCTGGGTTCCCATTCCTCTTTAAAGTATTTGTTCACCGGTAATAAGTCTTGGGTATAGACCATGGTGCCCAGTGCAGCTAAGCTCAATGAACTCCTCCCCTCTACAGCTTGGCAGCTTCCGTTGTGCTACGTATGTAATGAGGGTACAGCCTTATGATTTATCTATGTACAATATATGCCTAATGAAATTATACACAATACTAAACTGTTGAATTAGCTTAGGATCTGATAAAGAACTAAGCCAAAAAGTGTATTATTTGTAACTTCATCTTTTGGGAGACTGAAAAAGCAGTGTGGTCCCTTTGGGATGCAGGGGTCTGCACCCACGAACAATGCAGCACGAAGGCATACTAAATAAGAGTTTCCCATATCACAGAAAGCGGACCGCTCAGACATCCATCCTCTAGCCGGTGGCTGGGTCAAGCCTGAAGTCCCCGCAACAATCATAACTTTTCCACGTCTAGATTGTGACGCCACGGTTTGTCTGCGCAGTCCACACCAATTTTGGTCCTGCGCCCCCCACGTGAGAATACCTGGCTTGCCTCCCTTTACCTTGGCCCCACTCTCGCCCTCAGTGCTTCACGTCCCCGCCTGGCGCCACGCTCAGCCCCCCCACGCCGTGTAACCCTTGACACAACATCGCACACAGGAGGGAGGGAGTCTGCCCTTGCTGAGAGTCTGAGACCCCGACGCGGAGTAACACGTGACCGCGTAACGCCCCACCCAGCTGATTACTTTCCCTCGGCGCAGAGTGTCCTGTCCATGTAGTTCTGCGAGTATCAGTCCTGTAGTCTTTCCTTGTATCAAGTCACTTTAGGCGTGACTGTGTCAAACAACTGTGCTGCCATTTCTCCCTTTAGCACTTGCTCTCCCTCCCTAACTCCTCATCACTCACTCTCCCTCCCTCCTTCCCCCACTCACTCATTTTTTCCATCGTAAATTATCATGTTTTGACGTAATCCCTGCACCACCCATGAGATAATTCTGTGTCTGGGTTCCTTGGCCTGACCGGCGCGGTGTCCTCGTCACCGTGACATCGTCGCGCCAGCCACGATGCCACAACGTATAGGAATGTGTGCAAACTCGCTGTTTTGCCCTCAAAAGACGAATCCTTCATAGAATTACATGACTGCATCATATAATCAAATGTAAACAGTAGTTATAACTCATTTAGAATCAGTTAATAGTTTACAATATGAGGGAGAGAGGGTGGCGGCGATAATGAGGCACATCGCTAATCCCGCCGGCCACGCCTAAAATGACTTGATGAAATGGAAAGAATGGAGGAAAGAGAGAGGAGGAGGAAAGAGAGAGGAAGGAGGAGTTGGCGAAGGAATGAATGGATTAAGAGTGGGAGTTTTTGTCTTTCAATTCTACTTTCTTTCATTTCTTCTCTCATTTCCTCTTTTCTTTAATAATATCTTTGCATTACTTTTATTCAATTCTTCGCCACATATCTCTTTTCTGTCTTTAATCTTAATTTCCTCTCAATTTCTTCTCCTGTTTGTCGTAGCCTGTCATTCATTCTAGTCTTTAATTTTCCTCATTTCTTTCGTTCACTTTTTCTTGTTTTCATTTCTTCTCGTCTTTCATATTCTCCCATCTCTCAGATCTTCCCAGTTCTATCATCTCCTCTTGTCTCATTTTTTTCGTTTGATATTTTATTTCTTCTGATCATTCATTTTTTCTCCCATTTCTTCTCTTCTTATATTTTTTCCATTTATTTCTCCAGTTTCTTCTCGTTTCACGTCTTCCCAGTTCTTTCTTCAGGATCATCACATCATTTCCCTTCCCACACACTATGAATATCTCTTGCCTCTTCTAAACGTTTGGTGGCATGGTTTCCCTTCACACACATTTGGCCTCATATCCTCTCCGTATCTTCTTCCCGTCTTCTTAACACTATTTTCCAACTAATACTTCGCCTCATCCTTTCCTTTCTTCTTCCCGTCCTCATAAAACTATCACCAGAATCTGCGCCTCATCCTCTCCTATTTTTCCAGTCGTTTTTTACACTCAACTAAAAATTCACCTCATCCTTTCCTTTTCTTCTTCCCGTCTCTTTATATCTCATTCTCCACACGCGTTGACGAGTTTTTGAAGGGGAAACAAAACTCAACACGACGGAGAGTGGGGATTTGTGCTGAGGGCCGGAAAAAAAGTGAGGATAGGAGAAGGAACGGGAGGAGGAGGAAAAGGAGGAAGAGAAAGATGAGGCAGAGGAAGATGAGGAAGAGGAAGAGGAGGAGGAGGAGGAGGTGAGAAGAATATTTTTGGAAGGAACATGAGTTACCTGACAGTATAGAAGCTAGGAGGAGGAAGAAGAGGAGGAGGAGGAGGAGGAGGAGGAGGAGGTGAGAAGAATATTTTTGGAAGGAACATGAGTTACCTGACAGTATAGAAGCTATGAGGAGGAGGAGGAGGAGGAGGAGGAAGAGGAGGAGGAGGAGGAGAGAGGGTTCAACTTATTTACATTCATTTCTTTTGGTGTCTGCTCCTTGTTGTTTATTATTTATCCTTGTTTGTTATTATTATTATTATTATTATTATTATTATTATTATTATTATTATTATTATTATTATTATTATTATTGCTGCTAATATCACTATCATCATTTATTTTCCCTCACCATCACAATGTCTGCGCCATAAAGATTCCCATCACACATTAATATTCACTGTTACGGTCCCGCGGTCATAAACATATTTAATTGCGTATTTTAGCTGATTTCCCATAACTTATCTTCCCATATCAGTCTATCTATATTTATCTATTTATCTGTCTGTCTATCTATCTATCTATGTATTAGAGGTTTTAGCTGTCTATCCGTTTATTAGTGTATCGATTTATATTTTTATTTAAGTGCACGCCGCTGTCTCTATGGCAATATTTTATCACTGATTCATGTGTTTAACTATTCGCTTATCAATCTAACCTATTTATTCAATGCTCTCTCTCTCTCTCTCTCTCTCTCTCTCTCTCTCTCTCTCTCTCTCTCTCACACACACACACACACACACACACACACACACACACACACACACACACACACACACACGCACACACACTCTGGAGGATAAATATTTTCCGCCAACAAATCTCTTTCAACTCCTGAACTCTCTCTTGCCTATTTTGAATAAAGCAAATATGATGCGTTTGTTTACTCTCTCTCTCTCTCTCTCTCTCTCTTTATTTTATTTAAACAGGGCTTACATAAGATTGTGCTAAAGTTGAAGGTTTTAAGCTTCATCTATCTATAGCTACATACAAGACACATTGAATTACTGCCTAGAAGTCCTAATCCAGCTGTTCACCTCCCGCTGGAAGACTAGAAGGGACGCGCGATGGTGGAGGTCGGTGTGGCGAACAAGCTGGTTCCACAGGCGGCTGTAGCGGGGCTGGAAGGAGCGGAAGTGGTGTTCCGTCCTGGAGAAGGGTACAGCCACTTGTTCCTGTATGTGGGGTGCTGCTGGGGTGGAGTGGTAGCGTGAAGGGGTAGCGTTTTCCCCTCCAGTTGTATCCCCGGCCCGGCTAGATTGTTGATATCTCGCCTGCGGGATATTACCATTGCTTGCGTTTTGTCAGGGGCCAGGGTGACTTGCCAGCAGCCACTCCAGGCGATAATTTTATTGAGTGCCATGTTGATGCGACACACTGTGCCTTGCCAGTCCTGTCTGTCGCTGGTGAAGGCAAGGGTGCAGTCGTCAGCGTACGCCTGGGCCTCAGGGATGAGCTGGAGAATGTCATTGAAATAAACATTCCACAGTAGAGGCCCTAGTACGCTGCCCTGGGGCACGCTTGCATGGATGGGGTGCTGGCTTGAGGTGTGGCCGTTAATCACCACCTGTAACGCGCGCGCGCTCTCTCTCTCTCTCTCTCTCTCTCTCTCTCTCTCTCTCTCTCTCTCTCTCTCTCTCTCCTATTAACCTTTTATAACGACCTCTTCACTGTTTATGACGTAAGCAAATCACTGGACGTAGTCTATCTTGATTTCCAGAAAGCGTTTGATAAAGTCCCGCATCATAAATTACTTTACAAATTAAAGCAAATAGGTATTGACGGTCAAGTAAACCAATGGATCGCGAATTTGTTGAGCAACAGACAACAAAGAGTAGTGATTGACGGATTTAACTCAGAGTGGGCGCCTGTCACTAGTGGCGTCCCTCAGGGCTCGGTCCTTGGCCCAGTGCTCTTCATTATTTACATCAACGACGTGGATGTTGGACTCAATAACCGCATTAGTAAATTTGCAGACGAAACAAAGATTGGGAACTCGGTTCTCACTGACGAAGACGAAGAGGATTTGCACAAAATTTCAGCTTGGTCGGATAGATGGGAGATGCCCTTTAACGTAGACAAGTGCCAGGTCCTTCAAGTTGGAACGAGGAATAAGAAGTTCGAATACGAAATGCGCGGCGTTAAACTCAAAAGCGTTCAATGCGTCAAAGACTTGGGGGTCAAAATCGCGTCAAACCTCAAATTCTCACAGCAATGCATCGATGCAGCAGATAAAGCGAACAGAATGTTAGGCTTCATTAAAAGAAACTTTTTATTTAAGAATAAAGATGTAATACTCCCGCTCTACAACAGTTTAGTCAGACCCCACTTGGAATATGCGGTACAGTTTTGGTCTCCCCACCATGCAAAGGATATTGCTAAATTAGAAGGTGTTCAGCGTCGGGCAACGAAAATGATCCCTTCCTTGCGCAACAAATCCTACGAAGAAAGGCTTTCTACCCTTAACATGTTCTCTCTTGAGAAACGTCGCCTCCGAGGAAAACTGATCGAATGTTTTAAAATGCTTAATGGTTTCACGAATGTAGCAAGATCAACATTGTTTATGATCGATGACAGTCTGCGCACGAGGAACAACGGCGTAAAACTCAGATGTAGACAAGTAAATTCAGACTGCACAACATTTTTCTTCACCAACGTTGTAGTGCGAGAATGGAATAGGCTTCCACCATCAGTGGTCCAGTGTAACACGATTGACTCCTTCAAAAATAAGCTCGACCGTCACTTCCTTCAACTTAATATCAACTAGAGTAGAAGTGCAACGTTTTGGAGTCTTCTGATTAATGTAAAATCACTTAGGTTTAAGGACAGACCACCAAGTCTGGACCATGGGGTCTGTGTGGTCTGATTTTCTATGTAAATCTATGTAAATCTCTCTCTCTCTCTCTCTCTCTCTCTCTCTCTCTCTCTCTCTCTCTCTCTCTCTCTCTCTCTCTCTCTCTCTCTCTCTCTCTCTCTCTCTCTCTCTCTCTCTCACTTTTATTATTACTTTTTGGGTTGATTTAGGCTTAAGGGCATCATTAGTTCTTTTTATATATATCTTTTTAATTCTATGAGATTATATTTATTTTTATATTTTTTCAATTGCCGATCTTTTCGTTTATTATTATTATTTTTTCTTCATGCTCCCTATTAGATCCTCTTCCTGTGTTTTTTACTGTCAGACCCAACTCTTCCAAATGCTGTAGCTTTAAAATGCACGATATTTTCCTTACATGACCATGAATGTCTTCGTATGGTTTGCTTCGCAGTCTAGGGATCATTTTAGTAGCTCGACGCTGCACCCTCTCGAGTTTGTCTATATCTTTTCTGTAATAGGGAGACCAAAACTGAACGCAATACTCAAGATGTGGGCGAACTAACGAATTGTACAGTGTCAATATTACTTTTTCTGATTTGTGTTCAAATGTACGACCAATAAATCCGATCAGTTTGTTGACAGTTTTTACTACTTCTGTGCAATGTTGACTCGGTTTAAGATCGTTCGAAATTATTACTCCAAGATCTTTTTCTTTGCTGGCGTCAGAAAGTCGCACTCCGTTAATTTGATAATGAATACGATCGTTGTTGATTCCGATATGCATAACCTTGCACTTTTCAATATTGAGATTCATTTGCCATGTTCGTGCCCAACCACTTAAACGTTCGAGATCAGCTTGGAAGTGTTCTTTATCCATTGTCGTAGTGACCCTGCTGGCTATTTTTGTGTCGTCGGCAAATTTCGATATTTTACACGATGGCCCCTCGTCAATGTCATTCACGTACACTAAAAACAGAACAGGTCCCAACACCGACCCCTGTGGAACACCGCTTTTGACGTCTCGCCAGTCAGATGATATACCATTCATAACAACTCTCTGTTTACGGTCGGTAAGCCAGTCTTTGGGCCACTTATGAATATTACCAGTTATACCGTGAGCTTGCAATTTACTAAGGAGGCGGTTGTGAGGGACTTTGTCAACTGCTTTCTGAAAGTCCAAATATACAATGTCTACTGATTGACTTTCATCGTACACATTAAAGATGTAGTTGAAGAAATCGAGAAGGTTAGTCGAACATGAACCTTTGTAAGGAGAGGAGGAAAAGGAGGAGGAGGAACAGGAAGCGGAGAAGGAACGGATAATGGAGACGCTGGTTGTAAACTGTGTATGTATGTATGTTTAAAATATAAATATAAATATACATAAATATATATATATATATATATATATATATATATATATATATATATATATATATATATATATATATATATATATGTATATATATATATATATATATATATATATATATATATATATATATATATGTGTGTGTGTGTGTGTGTATTTAAATAGTTTTACCTAGATATAGTTTTACAGGGCCTGGGCTTTACGCTCGTGCGGTCCCGTTTCCGTATATGTATTTTTCCAACTTTTCTTTAAAGCTTTGCACACTCCTCGCCAATACTACATTCTCACTTAGTCTGTTCCAAACCTCTATATTTCTTTGCGGGAAGCTATATTTCTTTATGTCTCAAGCATCTTCCTTTCCTCAATTTTTTTTACTGTGTCCTCTTGTGTTCCTGGTGGTAATTCCTTCTTTTGGTAGTAACTCCTCGTTATGTACTTCTTCCATTTTGCTCAATAATTTATAGATTTGTATTAGGTCTCCCCTTTCTCATCTTTGTTCTAGTGTTGGTAAGTCCATTTCCTTTAGTCTTCCCTCATATGTCAATCCCTCCTGCTCTGGAACTATTTGTGTTGCCATCCTTTGTATTCTTTCTAGTTTCTTTATGTGTTTCTTCTGATGGGGAGACCACACTTCCTCCGCATATTCCAACTTTGGTCTGATCATGGTGGTAATTAATTTTTTTCATCATATCCTTATTCATGTAGCGTAATGCTATTCCTATATTTCTCACCATGTTATACGTATCACCGAATATTCGATTAACATGACTTTCTGGCTGTTTATTATCTTGCATTATTACTCCCAGATCTCTCTCTTCGTGTACTTTCTTTAATATTTCACCATCTCCCATTTTACATATCCATTTTGGTCTTCCTTCACTTTTTCCCATTTCCATAACGTGACATTTCTTCACATTGAATTTCATCTCCCATTCCATACTCCATTTCCCGATTTTGTTTAGGTCTTCTTGCAGAATCTCGCAGTCTTTACTGTTTCTTATATGTCTTAGCAGTTTTGCACGTCTGCAAACAGGTTCATACATCTATTTACTCCCTCTGGCATGTCATTAATACATACTAGGAAAAGTATTGGTGTCAATATCGATCCCTGAGGCACTCCGTTCTCTACAGTTCTCCATTTCGATTGTATGTCCTAAACCACTGTTCTCATCTCTCTTCCTCTTAGTGTGTGTGTGTGTGTGTGTGTGTGTGTGTGTGTGTGTGTGTGTGTGTGTGTGTGTGTGTGTGTGTGTGTGTGTGTGTGTGTGTGTGTGGGGGGGGGGGGGGGCGATGAGAGCCAAATAATCTATACACTCGAAATACATAAGCACACTGGGATGTGTTGCGGGTAAATAACAAATACACAATACATAATACAGGGAAAGGTGCTGAGAGGAAAGTATGCACGTACACTGAGGCAGGAGATGTACGAGGAGAAGAGACGTGTGTAGGTAAGTACGTAAGGGAGATGAGATATAGTGGATTCCTGGGTAGGAAGAAAGAAAGCTAAATAAAAGTAGAGAGGTGAAAAAGACTGATAAGAAGGCAAGTAGAAAGTTAAGCAGGTAGGTATCTATACTACCTAAGTAGGAAGGTAGATAGATAGGTAGACAGTTAAAACGTTTGATATGTAGGTGGGGTGACAGGAAGGTTGAGGGGTAAAAATGTAGGCAGGAGGGAAGATAAGTGGGGAGGAAGGTAGGTAGGTAGATAGGGAAGTAGGAAGGCTGGTGGAGAGGTGGACAGGTGGGAGGGTAGGTATGTAGGAAAATGTACAGAGATAAGTGGATATATAGCAAGGCAGGTAGGTAGGTAGATAAGTAGGTAGGGAAGTAGGAAGGCCGGTGGAGAGGTGGACAGGTGGGAGGGTAGCTATATAGGAAAATGTACAGAGATAAGTGGATATATAGCAAGGCAGGTAGGTAGGTAGATAAGTAGGTAGGGAAGTAGGAAGGCTGGTGGAGAGGTGGACAGGTGGGAGGGTAGGTATGTAGGAAAATGTACAGAGATAAGTGGATATATAGCAAGGTAGGTAGCTGGGTAGATAAGTAGGTAGGGAAGTAGGAAGGCTGGTGGAGAGGTGGACAGGTGGGAGGGTAGGTATGTAGGAAAATGTACAGAGATAAGTGGATATATAGCAAGGCAGGTAGGTAGGTAGGGACGTAGATAGATAGGTAAGTACGTAGGTAGGTAGAAGGGTGGACACATGTAATGGACAGCAGGGAAAGATTTCAATTCCAACTTTTCGGTTTGGTAAACACAACTTGGATAAGAAATATACGAAAAGGCCGACCATTGCGTAGCCTTTCCTTCCGTACTCTCTCTCTCTCTCTCTCTCTCTCTCTCTCTCTCTCTCGTATCTCCTTCACGTTTTCGCTTCACATTCCGTTTCGTTCATTTACTGTTTTTCCGCCTCAGTCTGATTATCAATTACAACGCTCGCCGAAAAGTGTTTAGAGCTTCCTTTCTTTTTAATCTTTCTCATTTTTTCATCTCCCGAAACAACTATTAATCCCCATTTTTCTCTTTCTCTCTCTCCTCACTCGTGGCTAGTTGGTGTGTGTGTGTGTGTGTGTGTGTGTGTGTGTGTTTCTGGTAAACGGTTTGGTTTGGTTTTCCTTTCTGTCTGTCTGTGTATGTGTCTTTCTAAATCTACTTCTTTCTCCTCCTAGTCCTCCTCTGATTCTCCCCTCGTTCCCTTCCTTCACTTCTAATTTCCCTTCCTTTTTTTGTTTACTCCTTTTACTTCTTACTCTGTCTTCCTTTATTTCCACTTCCTGCTCCTTTTCTTCCTGATGTTTTCTTTACTTCTTTCTCCTCCTCTCATTTGTCTTCATCCTTCTTCTGTTCACTTTTCGTATATTACGCAATTCTTTCTTCCTTCTCGTACTCTTTTTCTTCCTCAATGTTCTTTTTGCTCGACAAGAATTTTTTTTTGATAGAAAATTAATTATGACCATCATAATGGACAGGTGGTTCATTAGACGCGTGGTATTGCATCTGTAAATATGTCTGTCCGTCTGTCCACCTGTCTGTTTATGTGTCTGTGTCGGTCTCTGTCTGTGTCAGTCTGTCTGTCTGTCTGGCCCTCTCTCTCTCTCTCTCTCTCTCTCTCTCTCTCTCTCTCTCTCTCTCTCTCTCTCTCTCTCTCTCTCTCTCTCTCTCTCTCTCTGTCTCTCTCTCTCTCTCTGTCTCTGTCTCTCTCTCTCTCTCTCTCTCTCTCTCTCTCTCTCTCTCTCTCTCTCTCTCTCTCTCTCTCTCTCTCTCTCTCTCTCTCTCTCTCTCTCTCTCTCTCTCTCTCTCTCTCTCTCTCTCTCTCTCTCTCTCTCTCTCACAGGTGGACAGACGGACAAAAATACTTACAGCTGCAATACCACACGTCTAATGAATTACCTGTCCATTATGATGGTCACAATTAATTAACCTGCTAATGTGGAGCTGATCTGTCAGCGTCACCTGAGCTCAGCGCGGGGAGAAGGTGCTGCTGGGAATGGTTGCTGGGAGGGGAGTGGGAGAGGGGAGGAGATAGGAGAGGAAGGGAGTGGGGGGTAGGGGGAGGGCGGGGAGGAAAGGGGGAAGGAATGTTAGGGGATGAGAGGATATGAGGCAGGATAAATTGAAATGGGAAGTGATAGGGGAGGAGGAGAGGGAGGGAGGGGAATGATAAGGGGAGGGGGAAAGAGGCGAGATGAGTGAGGAGGAAAATGAGAGGAGAGGGATGGGATGAGGGGATACGAGGCAGGATAAAGTGTAGGGAGTGAGGGAGGAGAAGGGGAGATGTAGGGGAAGAAGGAGAGGGGAGGAGGGAGTAGGGGCAGGGGAGGAGGGTTAGATAGGAGAGGGATGAGAAGCGAGGAAGGGATAAAAGGGGATAAAGAGTAAGAAGAG
>NW_026111549.1:55000-145000 GCF_024679095.1 Eriocheir sinensis | reverse complement strand
TCCATTACATCACCGAACATTATAAATCCCGTTAGCCGTACAACCTTCCTCCCCATACATTCACTTAACACTTTATATTATTAAATTTTCACACACAGGTACTTCAGATCATCTATACTGTTTGCCTTACACATAAACCAAACATTATAAAGCCCATTAGCCGTTCAGCCATCCTCCTAACATAAACACTTAACTGTTACCTTATAGTGCTCACTTTTCACATATACTTCACATCATATATACAGTTTGCCTTCCACTAATCCATTACCATTACACACCCCACCAGCCGCCCCGCCTCCCCCGCTCCACACACCCCTGCCCGGCACGGCCTGAGCAGCGATATAATTAGTGGAGGAAAAGAACAGCGGCCTGGCTTTTACCCTCGAGGATAATGACGATTGGGAGGTAGGATTTCACAGCTGATTGCCAAGAATAGAGAGATGGAAGGAGAGATGGAAGGAGAGATGAAAATGGAGAGAGATGGAAGGAGAGATGAAAATGGAGAGAGATGGAAGGAGAGATGAAGATGGAGAGAGATGGAAGGAGAGATGGAGAGAGATGGAAGGAGAGATGGAGATGGAGAGAGATGGAAGGAGAGATGGAGAGAGATGGAAGGAGAGATGGAGAGAGATGGAAGGAGAGATGGAGATGGAGAGAGACGGAAGGAGAGATGAAAATGGAGAGAGATGGAAGGAGAGAGATGGAGAGATGGAAGGAGAGATGGAGATGGAGAGAGAGAGATGGAAGGAGAGATGGAGAGAGATGGAGATGGAGAGATGGAAGGAGAGATGGAGAGAGATGGAAGGAGAGATGGAGATGGAGAGATGGAAGGAGAGATGAAAATGGAGAGAGATTGAAGGAGAGATGAAGATGGAGAGAGATGGAAGGAGAGATGGAGATGGAGAGAGATGGAAGGAGAGATGAAGATGGAGAGAGATGGAAGGAGAGATGGAGATGGAGAGAGATGGTAGGAGAGATGGAGATGGAGAGAGATGGAAGGAGAGATGGAGATGGAGAGAGATGGAAGGAGAGATGGAGATGGAGAAAGATGGAAGGAGAGATGAAAATGGAGAGAGATGGAAGGAGAGATGGAGATGGAGAGAGATGGAAGGATACATGATTGAGAGAGATTGAAGGATACATGATGGAGAGAGATGGAAGGATACATGATTGAGAGAGATTGAAGGATACATGATGGAGAGAGATGGAAGGAGAGATGAAGATCGAGAGAGATGGAAGGAGAGATGAAGATGGAGAGAGATGGAAGGATACATGATGGAGAGAGATGGAAGGAGAGATGAAGATCGAGAGAGATGGAAGGAGAGATGAAGATGGAGAGAGATGGAAGGAGAGATGAAGATGGAGAGAGATGGAAGGAGAGATGAAGATGGAGAGAGATGGAAGGATACATGATGGAGAGAGATGGAAGGAGAGTTGAAGATGGAGAGAGATGGAAGGAGAGATGAAGATGGAGAGAGATGGAAGGAAACATGATGGAGAGAGATGGAAGGAGAGATGAAGATCGAGAGAGATGGAAGGAGAGATGAAGATGGAGAGAGATGGAAGGAGAGATGAAGATGGAGAGAGATGGAAGGATACATGATGGAGAGAGATGGAAGGAGAGATGAAGATGGAGAGAGATGGAAGGAGAGATGACGATGGAGAGAGATGGAAGGATACATGATGGAGAGAGATGGAAGGAGAGTTGAAGATGGAGAGAGATGGAAGGATACTTGATGGAGAGAGATGGAAGGAGAGATGAAGATGGAGAGATGGAAGGAGAGATGAAGATGGAGAGATGGAAGGATACAAAATGGAGAGAAATGGAAGGAGAGATGAAGATGGAGATGGAAGGAGAGATGAAGATGGAGAGATGGAAGGATACAAAATGGAGAGAAATGGAAGGAGAGATGAAAATGGAGAGAGATGGAAGGAGAGATGAAGATGGAGAGAGATGGAAGGAGAGATGAAAATGGAGAGAGATGGAAGGAGAGATGAAGATGGAGAGAGATGGAAGGAGAGATGGAGAGAGATGGAAGGAGAGATGGAGATGGAGAGAGATGGAAGGAGAGATGTAAATGGAGAGAGATGGAAGGAGAGATGGAGAGAGATGGAAGGAGAGATGGAGATGGAGAGAGATGGAAGGAGAGATGGAGAGAGATGGAAGGAGAGATGGAGATGGAGAGAGATGGAAGGAGAGATGGAGATGGAGAGAGATGGAAGGAGAGATGGAGAGAGATGGAAGGAGAGATGGAGATGGAGAGAGATGGAAGGAGAGATGAAAATGGAGAGAGATGGAAGGAGAGATGAAGATGGAGAGAGATGGAAGGAGAGATGGAGATGGAGAGAGATGGAAGGAGAAATGGAGATGGAGAGAGATGGAAGGAGAGATGGAGATGGAGAGAGATGGGAGGAGAGATGGAGATGGAGAGAGATGGAAGGAGAGATGGAGATGGAGAGAGATGGAAGGAGAGATGGAGATGGAGAGAGATGGAAGGAGAGATGAAAATGGAGAGAGATGGAAGGAGAGATGGAGATGGAGAGAGATGGAAGGATACATGATTGAGAGAGATTGAAGGATACATGATGGAGAGAGATGGAAGGATACATGATTGAGAGAGATTGAAGGATACATGATGGAGAGATGGAAGGAGAGATGAAGATCGAGAGAGATGGAAGGAGAGATGAAGATGGAGAGAGATGGAAGGATACATGATGGAGAGAGATGGAAGGAGAGATGAAGATCGAGAGAGATGGAAGGAGAGATGAAGATGGAGAGAGATGGAAGGAGAGATGAAGATGGAGAGAGATGGAAGGAGAGATGAAGATGGAGAGATGGAAGGATACATGATGGAGAGAGATGGAAGGAGAGTTGAAGATGGAGAGAGATGGAAGGAGAGATGAAGATGGAGAGAGATGGAAGGATACATGGTGGAGAGAGATGGAAGGAGAGATGAAGATCGAGAGAGATGGAAGGAGAGATGAAGATGGAGAGAGATAGAAGGAGAGATGAAGATGGAGAGAGATGGAAGGATACATGATGGAGAGAGATGGAAGGAGAGATGAAGATGGAGAGAGATGGAAGGAGAGATGACGATGGAGAGAGATGGAAGGAGAGTTGAAGATGGAGAGAGATGGAAGGATACTTGATGGAGAGAGATGGAAGGAGAGATGAAGATGGAGAGATGGAAGGAGAGATGAAGATGGAGAGATGGAAGGATACAAAATGGAGAGAAATGGAAGGAGAGATGAAGATGGAGATGGAAGGAGAGATGAAGATGGAAAGATGGAAGGATACAAAATGGAGAGAAATGGAAGGAGAGATGAAGATGGAGATGGAAGGAGAGATGAAGATGGAGAGATGGAAGGATACAAAATGGAGAGAAATGGAAGGAGAGATGAAGATGGAGATGGAAGGAGAGATGAAGATGGAGAGATGGAAGGTTACATGATGGAGAGAGATGGAAGGAGAGATGAAGATGGAGATGGAAGGTTACATGATGGAGAGAGATGGAAGGAGAGATGAAGATGGAGAGATGGAAGGAGAGATGAAGATGGAGAAAGATGGATGGATACATGATGGTGAGAGATGGAAGGATACATGATGGAGAGAGATGGAAGGAGAGATGAAGATGGAGAGATGGAAGGAGAGATGAAGATGGAGAAAGATGGATGGATACATGATGGAGAGAGATGGAAGGATACATGATGGAGAGAGATGGAAGGAGAGATGATGGAGAAAGATGGGAGGATACATGATGGAGAGAGATTGAAGGAAAGATGATGGAGAGAGATGGAAGGATACATGATGGAGAGAGATGGAAGGATACATGATGGAGAGAGATGGAAGGATACATGATGGAGAGAGATGGAAGGATACATGATGGAGAGAGATGGAAGGATACATGATGGAGAGAGATGGAAGGATACATGATGGAGAGAGATGGAAGGAGAGATGATGGAGAGAGATGGAAGGATACATGATGGAGAGAGATGGAAGGATACATGATGGAGAGAAATGGAAGGATACATGACGGAGAAAGATGGAAGGATACATGATGGAGAGAGATGGAAGGATACATGATGGAGAGAGATGGAAGGATACATGATGGAGAGAGATGGAAGGATACATGATGGAGAGAGATGGAAGGATACATGATGGAGAGAGATGGAAGGATACATGATGGAGAGAGATGGAAGGATACATGATAGAGAGAGATGGAAGGATACATGATGGAGAGAGATGGAAAGATACATGATGGAGAGAGATGGAAGGATACATGATGGAGAGAGATGGAAGGATACATAATGGAGAAAGATGGGAGGATACATGATGGAGAGAGATTGAAGGAAAGATGATGGAGAGAGATGGAAGGATACATGATGGAGAGAGATGGAAGGATACATGATGAAGAGAGATGGAAGGAGAGATGATGGAGAGAGATGGAAGGATACATGATGGAGAGAGATGGAAGGATACATGATGGAGAGAGATGGAAGGAGAGATGATGGAGAGAGATGGAAGGATACATGATGGAGAGAGATGGAAGGATACATGATGGAGAGAGATGGAAGGAGAGATGATGGAGAGAGGTGGAAGGATACATGATGGAGAGAGATGGAAGGATACATGATGGAGAGAGATGGAAGGATACATGATGGAGAGAGATGGAAGGATACCTGATGGAGAGAGATGGAAGGATACATGATGGAGAGAGATGGAAGGAATGATGATGGAGAGAGATGGAAGGATACATGATGGAGAGAGATGGAAGGATACATGATGGAGAGAGATGGAAGGAGAGATGATGGAGAGAGATGGAAGGAGAGATGATGGAGAGAGATGGAAGGATACATGATGGAGAGAGATGGAAGGATACATGATGGAGAGAGATGGAAGGATACATGATGGAGAGAGATGGAAGGATACATGATGGAGAGATGGAAGCATACATGATGGAGAGAGATGGAAGGATACATGATGGAGAGAGATGGAAGGATACATGATGGAGAGAGATGGAAGGATACATGATGGAGAGAGATGGAAGGATACATGATGGAGAGAGATGGAAGGATACATGATGGAGAGATGGAAGGAGAGAGATGGAGATGGAGAAAGATGGAGAGAGATGGAAGGAGAGATGGAAGGACAGATGGAGAGAGATGGAAGGATACATGATGGAGAGAGATGGAAGGAAACATGATGGAGAGAGATGGAAGGAGAGATGGAGATGGAGAAAGATGGAAGGAGAGATAGAGATGGAGAGAGATGGAAGGACAAATGGAGATGGAGAGAGATGGAAGGAGAGATGGAGATGGCGAGAGATGGAAGAACAGATGGAGATGGAGAGAGATGGAATGAGAGATGGAGATAGAGAGAGATGGAAGGACAGATGGAGATGGAGAGATATGGAAGGAGAGATGGAGATGGAGAGAGATGGAAGGACAGATGGTGATGGAGAGAGATGGAAGGAGAGATGGAGATGGAGAGAGATGGAAGGAGAGATGGAGATGGAGAGAGATGGAAGGAGAGATGGAGATGGAGAGAGATGGAAGGACAGATGGAGATGGAGAGAGATGGAAGGAGAGATGGAGATGGAGAGAGATGGAAGGACAGATGGAGATGGAGAGAGATGGAAGGACAGATGGAGATGGAGAGAGATGGAAGGACAGATGGAGATGGAAAGAGATGGAAGGAGAGATGGAGATGGAGAGAGATGGAAGGACAGATGGAGATGGAGAGAGATGGAAGGAGAGATGGAGATGGAGAGAGATGGAAGGAGAGATGGAGATGGAGAGAGATGGAAGGACAGATGGAGATGGAGAGAGATGGAAGGAGAGATGGAGATGGAGAGAGATGGAAGGACAGATGGAGATGGAGAGAGATGGAAGGAGAGATGGAGATGGAAAGAGATGGAAGGAGAGATGGAGATGGAGAGAGATGGAAGGACAGATGGAGATGGAGAGAGATGGAAGGAGAGATGGAGATGGAGAGAGATGGAAGGACAGATGGAGATGGAGAGAGATGGAAGGAGAGATGGAGATGGAGAGAGATGGAAGGAGAGATGGAGATGGAGAGAGATGGAAGGAGAGATGGAGATGGAGAGAGATGGAAGGACAGATGGAGATGGAGAGAGATGGAAGGAGAGATGGAGATGGAGAGAGATGGAAGGAGAGATGGAGATGGAGAGAGATGGAAGGACAGATGGAGATCGAGAGATGGAAGGAGAGATGGAGATGGAGAGAGATGGAAGGACAGATGGAGATGGAGAGAGATGGAAGGAGAGATGGAGATGGAGAGAGAGATGGAAGGACAGATGGAGATGGAGAGAGATGGAAGGAGAGATGGAGATGGAGAGAGATGGAAGGACAGATGGAGATGGAAAGAGATGGAAGGAGAGATGGAGATGGAGAGAGATGGAAGGAGAGATGGAGATGGAGAGAGATGGAAGGAGAGATGGAGATGGAGAGAGATGGAAGGACAGATGGAGATGGAGAGAGATGGAAGGAGAGATGGAGATGGAGAGAGATGGAAGGACAGATGGAGATGGAAAGAGATGGACGGACAGATGGAGATGGAGAGAGGTAGAAAGTAAAAAAACTATTAATTTGTGACGCTAAAACATAATATGTAATTTCCGAGGTCTGTTGTAAGATCAAAGCTATTAATAAGTAACACCAAAAAAAGTTAATTTCCGAGACCTCGTAATGTGTTAAGAGTGTGAGGAAGCAGCGAAAGGCAAAAGGAAATACATAAAGAAAACTGTGCCCCCAAACTGTCACAGATATTACATTAAAAGGAAACACCACCAACGACAAAATATTTAAATTCGGAGGCGTCGTGAATGGCCAAGCTTATGTGTGAGATGTGCAGTGGTGGGAAAGTAAAAAATAAAGATTTCAAACGTGCCACCCAAACTGTCAGAACTATAATGATCGTAACACCAGAATAAAGAAGTCAATTTCCGAGGCGTCGTGAACTGCCAGTGTCGTGCGTGAGTTGTGAGGAGGGGGGAGAAAGGGAGAGAGCCACAGCTGCCTGCGCCACCCTCGCCTCCTGTGGCCAGACGCGACTTGTGTATTAATTGCCGCTGAATATTTATGACTTAATAACAATAAAAGTCCCGATGTCAGGATGTGTTACGAAGGTACAACGTGAAAGTGTGGAGTGTGTGCCCTGTCCGGCTAGGCTTGTAACAAAATACTTGATGTGAATAAAAGAAAAAAATATGGAAACACGAGCTGATTAATTTCAAGCCATGCAGGGTTGTCAGGAAGAATTATGAGGTGCGATATGAAAATGAAGCTTGTCAAATATACTGCTGAGGAGAAAAATGGTTAGAGTATTAAAGGAGTACAATTAATACCCTGCTCGACTAGAAATATTATAGATTACCATTTCATAATAACGAGTGTGTGTTCGTACTGTTAGAGTCGAGAAAATGTTGCTATAAGATAAAATGCTGCAGGGATAACCGCGCTTAGAGTGTACAGGCGTCAGAACATTGATTTCCGCCCCGAATACTGCACACGATATTTCACGACTGTTCACCGCTGATAGTGGTTAAAAGAGATGACACGCAGGGAAAATACCGTTCCGTAATTGTATTCTTGGCGACAGGAGACTAATGGAAACACAAAAAAGGTAATTTTAAGTGTCCGTTCGTAAATGCTGTGAGTTAATGGTCGCGGTAGAGTTGGGGCATACGCACATCTGCAAGTGTCCTCGGTGCTTATGTCAGTTTCATTGGCCGTTGAAACTGTGACTGATATGAAACCCTTATCCAGAAACACAAGACAGGTGTGACATCCGAGTTACCATCGTTTATCTTTCCTATATTTCCCCAGGTATCCATTTATCACCCAAATCGGAAGGAAAGTTGGAAAGTTTCGTTTAGTCGGCGCAACATTTGTGGTCATATGCCGGAGAGACAGAAGGGGAAGGAATTATAGGAGAAGGGAACAGATCCCAAGAGACGCGACACAACCCCCGATTAATACCTTTTACCCAATCACTGCTGGGTGGACAGGGGCGTAGGGTATCGGAAAAGCCGCCCAAATTTTTCCACTCCGCCCGGGACTCGAACCCGGGCTGAGTCGAGTGTGCTAACCACTGCACCACGAAGCCCCCTCGACCAAATCGAGGGGAGGATAAACAGCTGGGTGAACTGGAAGCCGACTGCCCCGGGTCTGGATCAAACCCGAGCACGTGGATTCACTGCAAGGCGTTCCGTGCCGCTGGGCTAAAATAATGCTAAGTGATAATGAAAGACAATAAATTAAGTGATAATAAGCTGGTTATATGTTTCTGGGGCAAATAAGATGTGTTTTCATCATTGTGGATTATGAAGAGTGCTCGGCACGATACGGAAAAACAGTTAGCCTTGTGCTGGTGAAATTGTTGCAGCATAAGAGTAATGGAAAAAAAGTTAGTGAGATGTTTGCTGGTAAAATCGGTCGTGTTAACTTTCGATGTAGTATATAAAAACACATAATGTTATAAATTAAGTATATTTCTACGATTTTAGCTTTGTGTTATATAAATGAATTAGAAATGCCATGTTAATTTACTCTTGTGACGTGTAAGAGAACATTACTGGGTTGTCTTTGTCGGCAACACATCACGGGAAAGTAATATCATCAAAAGACATTACAAGTTTACAGTTGCCGTAAAACTTCCCGAAACAATTAGGAGGATAAAACACTGACGGTTCTCTGTCGCTGGGAAGCAAT
This sequence comes from Eriocheir sinensis, assembly GCF_024679095.1. NCBI lineage: Eukaryota > Metazoa > Arthropoda > Malacostraca > Decapoda > Varunidae > Eriocheir > Eriocheir sinensis. Next base: position 136,267 of record NW_026111549.1, on the reverse strand, counting down.
ACCATAACAAAAAGAAAACCATAAACTTCACAGATTAAGAGAGCAAAAAAACACCGGACACTAAACACAATAAACTTCACAACGAGTTAAGAGTGATCGTAAAGAACCGACAGAAACAATTAGTCGGTAAAACTCTTGCTGGCGGTGTTTATGTGGCGCTAACACCGTGAACACAAAAAGGTTCTACGCTTTTTACACGATAAAAGCGGCCGTAAAGTGCCGCCAGGAGTGGTTGAAGGTTTGCCGGGAGAATTAGCTCCAAAGCGAAGAGCCGTAAAATGCAATAACTCACCACACCAAAGTAACAAACAAAAAACATGCAAACAAACGAGGAATGAAGATACGAAATAAGGAGTAAATGAATGTACAAAATAAGAAAAGGATACATAACTAAATGAAGATATACAACAACAACAAAACAACAACGGGAATAAAGATAATGTTTAAAGGGAACGAGTACTAATACCTTGGTCAAGTGTTTATGAAGTGATGTTGAGAAAATAAAGTTGTTATCGTTCTTAGTTAATTCGAACAATGAATAGGTTACTTAAATCTAGCACACACACACACACACACACAGCCCGGTAGCTCAGGGGTAGAGCGTCTGGCTCACAACCAGACGGACCAGGGTTCGATTCCCCGGCCGGGTGAAGATAAGTTGGGTTTCTCTTCTTTCACGTGTAGCCCCTGTTCACCTAGCAGTGAGTAGGTACGCGACGTCAGGCATGGAGTTGTGACCTCGTTGTCGCGGTGTGTTGTCTCAGTCCTACCCAAAGATCGGTACTACGAGCTCTGGGCTCTTCCGTAGGGGATCGGCTGGCTGTCTCGAGAGAGACCAGCAGCAGACCAAGAGGTGAATTACACACACACACACACACACGCCAAGACACCGACACGAGAAAAAGAAAAAAAAGAGAGAAGAGAAAAATAAAATAAATAATTGGATCCATCGTGTTTTCATAGTGTTACCTTAATGGGCTTCTTGTGTTTTCAGTTGTCTTTTTGGTTTTCATTTATGTTTAGGCCTTGGGCTGCTTCCTTTTACTAGGATGGGTGGAACTGTTTACCAAAGAATGAAGTAAGAGAGGCACTGTAGAAGACAGGGTAAACAGCGGACCTATTCTGAGATCATTGGCCTGCACCTACACAGCAGAAAAGGGGGAGAATAACCCGCCGATGTATTTTTCGTGGTTGTTAAAATGCAATGGGAGTAATAACGGTGCTAACTGTTTGTCGGAAATATAGCGTCAGAAAAATAAACCTCGAAAAAAATAAAGCAATCCACATGAATAGAGGTTTGGGGCTGGTGAAGGTTAATGAAAAAAGGAAACACAAAAGTGATGCGTTTTTACTATGCAGAACATAAAGACGACGAAAAAATATGAAGTAACGTTTTATAAGACTTCTCTGCACCAAACATATAAACCCTCTAGGAAAAGATTAAAGTTTGTGAAGCTCTATGAAAAAGAGCTGATGCTTAAGGAAGAAAAAGACGAAAATATACAATAGAAAGTTTTGGGAGACTTCTCTACACCGATTAAACTAACAAACATATGAACAAAAGTTTTAGGTTGGTGGAGGCTAATGAAAAAAAAAAGTAATGCGCTTATGTTGTTGAATAAAAAAAAATATATATAATATATATATATATATATATATATATATATATATATATATATATATATATATATATATATATATATATATATATATATATATATATATATATATATATATATATATATATATATATATATATATATATATATATATATATATATAATAAAAAGTTTAGGAAGACCTCCTTACACCAAAACAAACACAAAACAACAACGGGGAATGAAAAATAAGGTTTAAAAGAATACAAATAATAATACCTGAGTCAATTAAAAAGTGGGATTGAGAAGAAAAAGAAAAGAAGAAAGAAGAAAAGAGAAAAGAACAAACGAATGAAAAGAAAGTAAAGAAAAAATAAGAAAAGAGCAAAACATCAACTAAACACTCATTAATCAGACTGTTAACTAAGTGACACAAACGACGAGAGAGCAACAATACTGTGACGGATTCTACAATAAAAATAAATGGTGCGTCGTTAGCAAGGGAAACACGCGAGTCTGCCAAGTAAGTGTTAACGAAAAGACACGAAAAACAGTTCTCAGTGACGGGCTCACAAGAAAGAAAAATGGGTAAAGGAAAGTGATATAAGAAAATGGTGTAAGGAGAAAAAATAATAAAATAATAGAAAGGAATAATTAATATGAAAAAATAAAATCAGTAGTGTAAAGATATAGTAATATAACAGAAATAATGAAAAAAAGAAAAATCAATAAACAATGAGTGGTGTAAAGAAAGAAAGATAGAAGTGGCGTAACGTGTTGCTAAGGAATGTGATGTTAAGATACAAAAAGATAAATATGTGGTTAAAGAAAAATAACAAAAAAATCTAAAGATAAACAGTGCAAAGAAAAAAAAAAAAGATAAAAAGACGTGTAAAGAAAAGTGGTGTAGTAAAGTAAATAAAGTAAAGTAGTAAGTATATGTGTAAACAAAAGGAAAATCATGAAAACTGGGAGCGGTTTAAAGAGAAGCAGTGGAAAGAAAAACGATGAAAAACGAAATTGTGTTGAGAAGAACTGAAAAGGAAAGTAAAGAGAAGGAAAAGAAAATAAGATGGAGGTGAAAGAAGAGACATGAAAGGAAAGTATTTGTATATGTATTTGTATTTTGTATATACACTATCAGGCAGGGAGAATCAAGACGCCTCTATTGCCAACATTAATACCTTTTTAACATTCTAATTTGTTCCGATTTTCAATGGAGGAAAGGAAGGGGGCGGGGCGGGTAGTGACGTGTGGAGTGATTTTTTATATAGTCTCTAGTTAGTCTTGCACCCTTGGTTTACCTCCTTTGCCGTAGAAAAATACAAGGGGGAGTTCAAAGCACTGTGTTATAGTGGGAATTTATAGCAATTAGTCTGCTAAGTTACGTTGAAGAGCAAAAATAAATATAAAATCTTCTCAGTGCCAAATTATACTGAAAAAAAGTTATATAAGAAACAGTATTGTACCATTGCTGAGGGAGAGGTAAAACCTTTATGGAACGGAGAAAATCAATGAACCAGTTTAATTAAGAGAAGGGTTAGGAGGAGGAGGAAACAGCTTTCAGTAACATACTTATAACGACAAACAAACCAACTAAAAAGATACACACAAGCTGAATGGTGCTCTGACGCGTGAGAGGCTTGTTGCTTCAACGGGGGGCGGAGTAATGAGGTTGTTAATTAAGTAATGTTACAGAGCAGGCCGAAACGGCTCTCAGTAACTGTGCTGTAATGAGAACAAACGAACATACGAGACACTAAAGGCTCTGATGGATAAAAAGCGTGTTGTATAATGGGAGTAAAAGTAATTAGACATTTAAATATGATGCGCTGAAGAGGAGCCATTGCTACCATCACCATCATCATCATAATCGTTGCTATTACTGTATAATATGCGGGATATAGTTGAGTTGCGTAGTAGTAATGGCTAAAGATGATGATGGTGGTGGTGGTCATGGTGATGATAATGTTTGTCTGGTCTGCAACGTCACTTAATCAAATCTTTGGCTCCGACTCAAATAACAAACAGCTTTCAAGAAACATTTTACTAAAAACACGAACAGCTCCCAGAAACAGAGTATGCCAAAAAAAGGCATCGTTACTATAGCCATTGCTGTTGTTGTTTCTTTTTTAGTCCGTGAGTCACTTCCTTTACTGCATTAAAATAGGGAGTTCAGTGATATTACTGTTTAAAGAGAAGTGAGGTAATTTATAACTCATTCTAACTATGTGACGTTCAGGAGGAGATATACAATGTTCACACTAACATGCTTCTAATGGTAACAGTAAAACAAAAACAAACAAAAAATGGTTGACCGCTACAAAGCTGGATTAAAAGTCTGTTGTTTAAAGGGAAGCAGAAAAATTCAACAGTTCATTAAGTAACGCCGAGGAGAGGAGGAACACAAACTGCTCCAGTAAAAGGTTTCAACGTCAATAAATCGACCGGGCCGGGGGAAAAAAAAATCGGGAAACAGGAAAAAAAGACAATGGAACAGAGAAAATAATAAAAAAGAAAGAAACAACCCAGAGTTAATGAAATGAAATATAGAAAATTGCTAAAAAACAAAACAACGAAAAGAGAATGGAACCAAAAAACGATGATGTTAAACAGTTAAAGTACAATGGAGAAAACGATGTATTAGATGATGAAATAAACAAAGAGAAATGCCAAAAAAAATAACAAGGAATAGAATATAAATAAATAACAAAACAGAACACAAACAGGGACCAACAAACAAAGAGAAATGAGAAAACGAAAGAGAATGTGGAAAAAGATGAAGAAAAACGAGAAATAAAAAAATAAATATAAAATTGAAACAGCAACACAATAAGAATGCTTAACAAAAACATAAAAAATATAAAAAGAAACGACAAATTGTAAAGAAAACCGGAAAACGGTTAGTGAGGACTTGATATTAAAAAAATTAAGAACACTGAAGGACGAGACTACTTTCTACGCTGAGAGAGAGAGAGAGAGAGAGAGAGAGAGAGAGAGAGAGAGAGAGAGAGAGAGAGAGAGAGAGAGAGAGAGAGAGAGAGAGAGAGAGAGAGAGAGAGAGAGAGAGAGAGAGAGAGAGAGAGAGAGAGAGAGAGAGAGAGAGAGAGAGAGAGAGAGAGAGAGAGAGAGAGAGAGAGAGAGAGAGAGAGAGAGAGAGAGAGAGAGAGAGAGAATGTTTATGCCAAATGTTTAAAAGCATTGTTGAATGCATGCTCCTCCTCCTCCTCCTCCTCCTCCTCCTCCTCCTCCTCCTCCTCCTCCTCCTCCTCCTCCTCCTCCTCTTCCTTCTCCTTCTCCTCCTCCTCCTTGACTCTATTCTTCCTTGCTTCTCACTCTCTCTTATCTCACGCCTTTGTATCTTTCATCCTCCTCTTCGTCTCTTTAATTCTCACACTTTTTCTTTACACTTCCAAATATTTATCTTTTGTTGTTATCTTTTACTCATTTTTTCCTTTTCTTCTTTTTCTTCTTCCTCTTTTCTTTTTCTTTTCTTTGAATATCCATGTTTTCCTTTTTCTTTACCTCTTCCAAAAACCTCTGTCTCACCTACGCACACCTCCTCCTCCTCTTCCTCTTCCTCCTCTTCTCCTTCCTCCTCTTCTCCTCTTATTACCCTTTCTCCTTTCCTTTCATCACACCCTTTCATCAGGCATCTCCTCTTCCTCCTCTTCTTGCTACAGAGCATAATCTTCATCCTCCTCCTTCCTCTCCTTCTCCTCCTCTTTTGCTTCCCGGTTTAACATTCCTCTGTAACCATAATCTTCTTCCTCCTCATTATCCTCTTCCACTTCCTTCTCTTACAGCACCTCGACATCATCGCCCCCACATCCTCCTCCTCCTCCACCTCTTACTTTCAATACGACGCCTCGGGCTCGTCGGTTTTGTTGTTTTGGTTCCACTTCTTGTTTTGGATTTTTTCCCATTTTCTTTCACTTACTTCCTCCTCCTCCACCTCCTCCTCCTCCTCATCATCATCATCAACATCCATGTTTCCATTTTTTCTTCTCATTTCTCCTGCTAGTTCACTTTTTCTTGACCTGCTCCTCTTCTTCCTTTTGTTTTCTTTTTTTCCTCTTTTTTTTTTCTTCTTCTTCTTCTTCTTGCTAGTCTTCCTCCACTTCCTTCTCATTTCCTAACCTCATTTTCAAGTCTTCCTTCTCTTCTTACTCTACCTCGCTACCTTGGTATTGCTTTTCCTCCTCCTCCTCCTCATTCTGGCTTTCGAATTCCCTCGTGTGTTCTGGGCAGCAAATCTTCGTGAGAGAGCATTTGTGTCTTCCTAGGGCGTGCTATTCGGTGAGAGAGAGAGAGAGAGAGAGAGAGAGAGAGAGAGAGAGAGAGAGAGAGAGAGAGAGAGAGAGAGAGAGAGAGAGAGAGAGAGAGAGAGAGAGAGAGAGAGAGAGAGAGAGAGAGAGAGAGAGAGAGAGAGAGAGAGAGAGAGAGAGAGAGAGAGAGAGAGAGAGAGAGAGAGAGAGAGAGAGAGAGAGAGAATATCACAAACCGAAACAGAAACAGAAACTTTATTTCCATTTATACAATGGTTATTCTTTACTGGCTTAAAACTATTGAACACGGTATATGGAGTACGATCAAATTTACAGATAATCCTTAAAATATAACTAGAATATAATTGCTGCTAAAAATAAAGTGTGGACTAATTAATATCTAGGACATCATGCAAAACATTATATGATAAAATGTAATAAGAGTAATCAGTATAATTAGTTTCCTGTGCTATCTTGAGAGAGGTGTTTCTTCAGATTGACCTTAAAGGTATGCAAACTGCGACAATTCTCTACTTTTGTGGGTAGGTTATTCCATAGTTTTGGCCCTCTGACTGTGATAGATCGGGACCCGATGTCAGTATGTGTTTTTGGTACATAGAGGAGATTTTGTTGTCTTGTGTTTGTGTCAACTATTTGTCCTACTTGTGGAGAGGAGAATAGCCATTCAGGAAAATGATTCTTTAGTGCTTTGAATACTATGATGCACTGTTCAAAAATGCACTTCTGCTCAAAATTTGGCAATTGAAGTTCCTTTAAGAGTGGGCTAACATGATCAAACTTGGCTCCCTCAGTAACCACTTTTGCAGCAAAATTCTGTAGCTTCTGAACCCTATTCAGCTGTGTGGATATTTGTGGTGCCCCAAACAGTTATCCCATAGTTAAGGTGACTTAAAGCAAGTGTCTGAACCACTATTAGCCTGGCTTCTCTGCTGAGCAAGTCTTGAAAACGATTGATGTACATAAGCATGCCAGATACTTTTTTACCAATTTCTGTCACGCGCATATCAAACAACATGTTACTGTCGAAATGTAGCCCCAAGTTTTTGACATTTTGGCAAGGTTTAACTAAGGCACCCCTACTTTAATTGTGGTGTTATCCGATATTCGTGATATCAGAGCCTTGTGCCTAGAAATATTCATTGAGTCTTTTGGAGTTCAGCAAGAGACCGTTCCTGTTAAAATAATTTTAATTTTTTTCTAACGTCTATTCTGTACTAAGAATTAATTCAGGTAGATTTTCAGTATTTCCAGTATGAATGAATTGTGTGTCGTCAGCATATTGTATAATAAAACATTCTTTAATTTCTTATGACAGGTCATTTACGTAAACGTTAAATAGCAAAGGGCCGAGAATAGATCCTTGTGGGACTCCAAAAGATACTTCTAGTGTAGAGGACAAATTTCCTCCAATTCGCAGACTGAGTCCTGTTATACAAATAATCTTTAAACCATAATATATCGATTCCTAATTTGTTACATTTTCTAAGTAGAATGTTATGGCTGACACTGTATTCTCTATTTTTTTTTTCATTTTGATCCTCTCCCTGTTGTTTGATTCTATTTCAACTCCTCCACTCTCTTTTTCTTTAATTCTTCATCTCTCTCTCTCTCTCTCTCTCTCTCTCACACACACACACACACACATGTCTGCCTGGCATCTGTCTGTGTGTCGGTCGTCGCCTGTTTTCAGGAGACAGTTTCCGGTCATCAGCATAATATTCCTCCAGGCATATTTTTTATCAGGGTATTTTAGGACTAGTTTTTATTTCCTTCTTTGTTTATGCAGCGGCCATAATTCAACCCTTTCTACCTATTTTTTATTGTAATTATCCTTCAGAGAGACAACCTCTTAAATGGTATACTTTATTAATATACTTTAAATCATCTTATCAGCTTTAATTTAAATAAACAGTACTTCCCAAGCTTCCTGACAGTGCAGTGTGTATATATATATATATATATATATATATATATATATATATATATATATATATATATATATATATATATATATATATATATATATATATATATATATATATATATATATATATATATATATATATATATATATATATATATATATATATATATATATATATATGACAGTGCAGTGTGATATATGTATATAATGTATGTTTTTATCTTTAGATATTTTCCTCTCATAGAGACTATGCCCTTTTGAATAGGCAGCACACGGCAGTGCACCTTGGGTCTTTGTAAATATATATGTATGTTTAAATAAGAGAGAGAGAGAGAGAGAGAGAGAGAGAGAGAGAGAGAGAGAGAGAGAGAGAGAGAGAGAGAGAGAGAGAGAGAGAGAGAGAGAGAGAGAGAGATAGAGAGAGAGATATAGAGAGAGACGACAAATTATCTCTCTAGAACGACCTCGTGAAAGGAAGATTGATGGTAATAGCAGGAGGAGGAGGAGGAGGAGGGAGGAGGAGGAGGAGGAGGAGGAGGTAGGAAGAAAAGATGAAGAAACATGGAAACTTCACCCAACATAGAGAAGGCAGGCAATAGAGGTGTCTTTCTTTTTTGTTTTATAATGAGGGTTGCCTGCTTGCAGTAATATCCCTAAGCTCGTCAAGGACAGCAATGACCCCACGGAACAGATGACATTTTCTCTAAGGAAGGCATGCAGAGGAGGAAGATGAGGATGAAATGGTGGAGGAAGAATGAGAAGGAGGAGGTAAAAGGGAAGAGGGGTGTAACATGTGAGGGTGGAGGTGACACAGGAGAAGAAAACATGGTTAGTAAAGGAAAACAAATATGAAAAAACACAAAACAAAAAATAGCAAAGAAAAATGTGAAAATAATTGAAAATAGAAAAGAAAGAAATAAGATAACAGGAAAACAAAAGAAAAGAATTAGCAAAATTCTGTAGCTTCTAGACCCTATTCAGCTGTGTGATATTTTAAACAGTTATCCCATAGTTAAGGTGACTTCACTATTAGCCTGGCTTCTCTGCTGAGCAAGTCTTGAAAACGATTGATGGCATGCCAGATACTTTTTACCAATTTCTTGTAGCCCCAAGTTTTGACATTTTGGCAAGGAGTTTAACTAAGGCACCCCTACTTAATTGTGGCGGTTATCCAGATATTCGTGATATCAGAGCTCTTGTGCTCAGTGGAACATTCATTGAGCCCTTTGAGGTTCAGCAAGAGACCGTTCCTATAAAAATAATTCTTTAATTTTTTTCTAATTCAGTTCATCTTGGTACTAAGAATTAATCAGGTGATTTTCAGTATTCTGTATGAATGAATTCAGTGTCGTCAGCATATTGTATAATAAAAACATTCTTTAATTTCTAAGACAGGTCATTTACGTAAACGTTAAATAGCAAAGGTCGAGAACAGATCTCAGTGGACTCCAAAGATACTTCTTGGTAGAGGACAAATTCTCCAATTGCAGACTGGAGTCCCAGCTACATGTAAAATTAATCTAAACCATAATATCAATTCTAGTTTGTTACATTTCAAGTAGAATGTTATGTATGACACTGTATTCTTCTTTTTTTTTTCATTTTGATCTTCTCCTGTTATTTGATTCTATTTCAACTCCTTCCACTCTCTTTTCTTTTAATTTTTCTCTCTTCACACACACATCACACATTGCTGTCTGCCTGGCATCTGGTCTGTGTGTCGTGGTCAGTCGCCTGTTTTCAGGAGAGACAGTTTCCGCTTCATCAGCATTAATATTCCCTCCAGGCATATTTTTTATCAGGGTATTTTAGGACTAGGCTTTTTAATTTTCCTTCTTTGTTTGCAAAAAGGCTTGCTAATTCAACCCTTTTCACTCTATTTTTATTGTAATTATCTCTTCAGAGAGACAACCTCTTAAATGGTATACTTTATTCATATACTTTAAATCATCTTGATCAGCTTCTAATTTAAATAAACAGTACTTCCCAAGCTTCATGACAGGTATATATATATATATATATATATATATATATATATATATATATATATATATATATATATATATGCAGTGGATATATATGTATATAATGTATGTTTTATCTTTTAGATATTTTTCCTCCTCATAGAGACTATGCCTTGAATAGAAGTGGGTGCACACTAAGAGGTGCACCTTTTTGGTCTTTTGTAAATATATATAAGAGAGAGAGAGAGAGAGAGAGAGAGAGAGAGAGAGAGAGAGAGAGAGAGAGAGAGAGAGAGAGAGAGAGAGAGAGAGAGAGAGAGAGAGAGAGAGAGAGAGAGAGAGAGAGAGAGAGAGAGAGAGAGAGAGAGACAAAAAGAATGGTATAAAATAAAATTCGGAGGCAAGTATGACAAATTATCTCTCCCTGAACGACCTCGTGAAAAGGGAAGTTGAGGGTACATAGCAGGAGGAGTGAGGAGGAGGAGGAGGAGGAGGAAGAAAAGATGAAGAAACATGGAAAAACTTTCTGGCAAATATAGAAGGGTTGGGTAAATAGAGTGTCTTCTTTTGTTTATAATGAGGTTGCCTGCGTTGAGTAATATCCTAAGTTATCGTTTCAGACAACAGTGACCTGACGGAACAGATGAAACATTTTCTAAGAGCGTAGAGGAGGAAGAGGATGAACAGGAGGGAAGAATGAGGAAGAGGAGGAGGTAAAAGAGGAAGAAGGTAACATGAAGAATTGGAGGTGACACAGGAGAAGAAAATGGTTAGTAGGGAAAACAATATGAAAACACAAACAAAAAAATAGCAAAAGAAAATATGAAAATAATTGAAAATGAAAAGAAAAATAAGATAACAGGAAAATAAAAGAAAGAATTGAAAGATAAAATCCAGAAAATATGACAAACAAAGCAATTGAAAGAAAGGGCTTTTAATAAAAAAAACTCGAAATCATTAGAGAAAAAGATGACGCTATAAAATGTTACAAAGAAAAGTCCGAAAGGGAAAAAAGATTAAATGAAAAAACATTCGATTCTCGCATTCCAGTTCAGGCAGGAGAGTTTTTTCTCCGCGCCCAGTCCAAACACTCATTTTACCTGTTTTCGAAATTTTCTATCCATTAACTCTCTCTCTCTCTCTCTCTCTCTCTCTCTCTCCTTATTTCCTCCCTCCCACACACATAAACACGGCCGCCACTGTTGCCACTCACCTCTTTCCCTCCGCCGGAAGCCTGCAAAGGGAAAAAAATATATATATTACGTCGTAAGTCAGAATATTAAAACATAAAGAAACAAATGCAGAAATACACGAATTACTGAATAATTAATAAATGAACGAATAAATGAATGAATCAAATGTGAATGGGAATGCAAAAAAAATGCATGAATAAAAAATGAATGACGTATAAAGAATAAAGTAATGAAATATGATTACAACTATATACTATAAGAACATAAAACATAAGAACGTAGGATTCTGCAAGAGGCCGGTAGGCCTGTACAAGGCAGCTCCTTTGAGCCTAAGCTCTCGTGTATCTAACCCCACCTAATATCGCTGTCCATGAATTTATCTAATCTATTTTTGAAGGTGACAATTTTATTGGTACTCACCACACGACTGTTAAGCCTAATCCACTCATCCACTACTCTGTTAGTAAACCAATTTTTCCCTGTTGAGTCTGATGTTATCCAGTTTAAACCCATCACTACGTGTCCTACCCGGTTCTTTTACCAACAAAACCTTATGAATATCCCCCTTATTAAAGCCCTTCATCCATTTATAAACCTCGATCATGTCTTCACGCATCCTTCGCCTTTCAAGAGAGTGCAAGTTTAACTGTTTGAGTCTTTCCTTGTATGGCAAGTTTCTCAACCCATGAATCATCTTAGTCATCCTCCTCTGCACTGATTCTAACATTTTGATATCCATTCTATAGTAAGGTGACCAGAACTGAACCGCATAGTCAAGATGAGGTCTAACTAATGCTAAATGAGGAAGACTTCGGCGCTTCTGTTGCTTACGCTCCTGAAATAAATCCCAGTACCCTATTTGCTCGATTTCTAGCTTGAATGCATTGTGCCCTTGGACGAGGATCAGAGCTCACTAAGACCCCTACATCTCTCTCGCACCCAGACCTGCTTATGAGAGTGTCACTTACAATGAGAGAGAGGTTGTTCCACATACAGTAATACTGCACTTCCTTACATTGAACTCCATCTGCTATTTATCCGCCCAGAACAGTTAACTATCAATTTCACTGTATATCTATTTAACTGTCTGTCTGTGTCTATCTGTCTGTCTTCAGTTAATGTGATAAACGTGCTTTTGTGTTGGAAGCAAATGATATAACACAAACACCCTGGACCTGAGGTGACGCATATAAAGACGTATTTGATATTGACCACTGCCTGGATTTGGGCTAGACAAAGGGATAAAGCAGAATTCAATAAAAAGTATAGGATTTCCACTAAACAGACTAGTGGGTAGGGTTGCAAAGGGAAAGTTTCTGTAAAATATAAACTTTCCATGGAAGGTTTCGAATTTCAGGCCGAAAAATTTGGGGAGTTTATTGAATTTAAAATTTTCACACGTGTATTTGTTTTACTAAACAAACCAGTTTTGGTAAATATAACTTAAAAACTTAAAAAGTTTTAAGTAACAAACACTGTATTTCAAAAGGTTAGGTTAAATTTACAACTTTCAAACACGTGGTATCCAGACACCTATAGCATAAAATAACGAAGAAAGCCGTCACTGTGTTATATAGAAAGTCTCGTTTAGTAAGGAAGAGAAGATCATTTTCCTGAGTCAAGACGTATGGTATGGTTGTTTGTTAAGTTAGTTAAGTTTAGGCATCTTCAAACATATAATAGGCGACAGCTTATATACAAAATAACAAAACATGACCTTCACCAGTCAGTGAGCCTGAGGCTTTTCTCTTCACCTCCTCCTCCTCCTCATTCTTTTTCTTTGCACCTTACCTCTACAGATACGTTCTAATAGTGGATTAAAACAATTGCTTTCAGATCAAGAGCCATTATATTTTTTCTGTTCAGCTCATCACTTTCGACCTTTCAAACGCGCCTTTACGCAGCATAACATGATTTTGTTGAGAAAAAAACGCGTAGATTAGTATGCGTCGGTAATGCTCTCGAGGCACAAAACACTCGCGTTGATCAGATTACATTATCATTGTTTTTTCACTTGTTGTCAGACCTGCGAGCTTATGAGCTTTTTCTACACACAAGTTCATTTTCGCGTTCACATAATTTCTGCCTTTTATCTGTTTTTTTGTTTTTTGTTCACGTCACCTTGAATGCAAATTGACTGATGTGTGTGTGGGAGGTTGTATGTGTGTGTGTGTGGTGTGTGTGTGTGTGTAGTGTGTGTGTGTGTGTGTGTGTGTGTGGTGTGTGGTAACCCCCAATTAGTCTTCTCTTTAATCCCTTGGGGTTTAACAATTGTTTTCTGTGTCTTCCTTTGCAATGCAGTGCTGTGTTGTGGCAGTAACATGTTTGTGAATGGCTCAGTCTGTTCGTCATCAGTAATGCTAACGTTCAATCATAGTAATTTTTATCCTTCAGAAAATAGTTTGTATTCCTGCTTATCTATATTTTTTGAGTATTTTTAAGACAGACAAAATTTTTAATTCAAATGCTTAATCTCTTCTTCACTTTTCACACTAGCGAGATCACTGATGTGTATATTGAACCGTATTTTTTTCTTTCCTAGAGTTATAAAATATGCTGTTGTTGATCAATATTTAAGTGTCTTATTTTAGGGATGTTTTCGAATTGCACAGTTTACCTTCTCCATAATCTACGTGCGTCATCTTTCATGGAATCTTTTACTACGTGCGTGGTGTTTGCCAACCGATCACATTCTCTTCCTCCCTGTCAGCTGTGCTTTTGTTTATCTATAGTTAGAGTGTCTACATAATAATTTCGTTACATTTTCAGGTGTCATAACAGTTCTACTACCATTAATCACCTCGTCACCTTTTCATGCAAACTTTATTATTGTTTATATTTATTTATCTGGTGTGTGAATGAATTATACTTTCTTTTTTTTTTATCTACAGTTGTATCATTATTTTTCTATTTTGAGTACATTTTCAATTAATAATTCTGCTGCTGAATAATCTCTTCCTCTTATATACAAACTTTACTGAATTTATTTTATCCACGTGTGCATGTAAAATGTGCATGTGTTGATCTGTATTTAGAGTCGCATTTTTTACGTTGAGGTATATTTTCCAGCAACATAATTCTGGCGCTGCGTGATATGTTTGTCGCCTTCTGCAAACACCGTAATGGTGTGTGTGTGTGTGTGTGTGTGTGTGTGTGTGTGTGTGTGTGTGTGCAGACTGTAGACCTTTCATCCCTGCTGGTTATTTATCATGATCTCGTTATTTATGTTTAGTGTGTGTTTTGTTTTACGGTAAGTAGATTTTCCAGGTACTGTTATCTATTGCCCTACCTTTTCGTCGTCTTACATGCAATTTAGTGTTTCATGAAATTTAGTGTTCTAAAACCATTTACAATCCTTTCCTTGCGCTAATTAACTTAGTAAATGTTTGTTTACTTTATATAATTCATTTGTATACGAATATATTTTCACGTAACCTCATTTCTGCATCGTTTAATCTACTCATCTTTCTGGAAACGTAGTTTCGTGTGTGTAGCTAGTTATAATTGTTATCTATTTCTTCCGTCTTTATTAATGATGTAACTTTATTTGTTTATATTTATATTATTTCGCAACCCGTACAAATCCCAGTAACTTTTATTTTGGATTTCGCTTAATCTATTTTTTCCTCTGTTATGCAAAACGTAATATCGCGTGTGTCCAGTGTAATTATTATCTCTCCTGGTCTGCATTATTTCTGCAAGTGTTCGTCAATGTTTGTGGAGTGCATTCAAAAAGAGATAATTTTTTCCAGCAACACAACTTATGCATCTGCTTAATCTATTCGTCGACTGTTATGCAAACGTGTCTTCTTCTTCTTCTTTTCTTCTTCTTCTTCTTCTTCTTCTTCTTCTTATTATTATTATTATTATTATTATTATTATTATTATTATTATTATTATTATTATTATTATTATTATTATTATTATTGCGGTTGTTATTTTAGTGTCGTTTATATTATTACTATTATTTTATTACTAATACTTACTGGTATTTTTAACATTTTACAATCACATATTGTTTTCCCGTATGTATTAAGACAGCAAATGTCTACCTTACTTTATTTGTATCATTCATAGTCAATTTCAATCATGATCGACACGCCCCGCGCTGCTTAACCAATTCATCTTCCAGGCAAATGCAATTCATGTGTTTCAAGTGCAATTAAATTTCTTCTTGCGTAATAATCTGGTAAATGTCGATCTATATTTCATGTTTCAGTTTTTCTGAACATTAATGAAACTGCTCTGCAGCATACACGCCATTGATTAGTCCATTACACCTTTCCACCCACTCCTTTCCTCTCTAACCTTTTTCATCTGTGTCCCATCATGCGCACTTCACTGATTCCTCCTCCTGTTCCTCTCCTCACCCTTCGTCCTGTTCCTTTCCTTCATTTTCATCTTCCTCCTCTTCCTATACCTCAAGGCCCCTTTCTGTTCCCCCATTTCTTTTCTTTTCTGTCCTCGCTTCCCTTCCATTCCCTCCCTGTTCCTGTACCTTACTGATCTCCTCCGATTCCTTCCTGCTCGTCTCCTTCATTTCTCTCTATTGCTTTCACCCATCCTTTTCCTACTTCATTTTCTCTTTCACATCTCCTTTCCTCTCTCTCTTCTTCCTTTACCTTCCTGCTCCTCCTTCCTCTTCCACTTTACCCAGATATTCGTCCATGCTTTCCTTTCTCCCTCCCACAATTGGCACCCACTTAGTCCAGGTGATATTTGACTATTAATCAAAGAGAGGTGCACCAGCTGTTCCACCTGCACTAATAACCTGCAGATCAACTCTCATTAACGCTAACTTAGCTAATCTTTTACACCTTTTACCTTTACGCTGCCCCCACCTCTGCCCTTCTCCCTCCCCCTCCCTCCTATCCGTATCCATTAGTTTCAGGTGATGTTAGTTATTAAAACGTGAGCTGGCCCTTCACTTGTCCAAGCACCTGCCCGTCACGTCACACCTGGTCATTAAGAGTCACGAGTGGCAGGTGTTGAAAGATCTAGTGATGACACGACGTGATAGGGATTTGTGTCTTATGACGTCGCTTTCTCTGTGTCTCTCTCTAGCTCTGTCTCTGGCTTTATTTTCCTCTCTCCCTCCTCTTCCTCCTATCTCTTCTGTTTCTTCTCCCTGTTTTTCTTCTGTTTCTACTCATCTTCTTTCGTCCTCCTCTCCGTTTCCAATTTCTTTCGCCCATTATTTCCTCCTCCTTTCGCCACGTTTTGTTCCTCCTATCTCTCCTCCTCCTTCTTTCCACCTGTTCCTCTTCCTTCGCTTCCTCCTCCTTTTTCTCAGTCTCCTGACTTTATTCTGCTCCTCCTCCTCCTCCTCCTCTTGATCATCAGTACGGGATATCAGCGCGGGAGGCGGTGGCTGAGTCGTCAGAGTAACGGCCTGTGTTCAGGAGGATGCGAGTTCAATCTCCGCCCGGTGCCACCAAGCTGATTTTTCAGCTGCCGCCGAGTGGTTTGAAACCACCCACATGCTGTCCAGAAGACCACCTATCAACCCGGACTCTAGATTCTAGGATCAAAGATGAGTTTGGGAGGGCAGCATGAGCCAATGCAAGATGGCGCCACTATAAACACTGCCTGCGCCAGAACGGGCTGGGCTGACTCATCAGGACCCACCATGCTCTTCTTAATTTATGTTAATGATATCGATGATGGGCTCACTTAAAGCATCAAAATTTGTTGATGACACAAAAATTGCTAGTAAAGTAACTGAAATACTGACGAAGAAGCTTTACAATCAGATATAGATCGACTTGCACGTTGGGCCAATCAATGGCAAATGAAATTTAACGTTGAGAAATGTAAAAGCGTTGCACATCGAAAAAATAACAATCGCGTTCGGTACGTAATGAATGGCCAACAACTTTCTGCAGTAAAGAAAAGGATCTTGGAATCACTATATCAAGCGATTTAAAGCCTATCAGCATTGTTCAGAGGTAGTAAACTGCAAACAAATTGGTTGGCTTCATCGACGAGTCTTTAATAATAAATCGGAAAAGTAATATTAAACTGTATAATTTGTTGATTCGACCTCGTCTAGAGTACTGTGTACAGTTTTGGTCTCCCTACTACAGAAAAGACATAGAAAAGTTGAACGGGTTCAACGAAGAGTAACAAAGATGATTCCTAGGTTGAGAAATTTGTCATATAAACAAAGGGCTTAAAGAAGTAAATTTATTCAGCCTATCAAAACGAAGAATGCGAGGCGATCTAATAGAAGTGTTTAAAATGTTCAAAGGATTCAGTGATATTAATGCGGAAGATTACTTTTACAATTGATCGATCAAATAGAACAAGAAGAAATCACAATTTGAAGATAAGTGTAAAGATTCTCGTCGCACGAAGCTAAACACTTGCTTCAATCGAGTTGTTAATGTTTGAACTCTCTCTACCTGTGATGTCATTGATAGTACAACAGTTACGGCCTTCAAGAACAGATTAGACAAGTGTTTTGAATCCAAGCAACTAAGATATACTATTGTCGTAATAACGTTAAGTTCTTTATCACACTGGTGTCCTTGTCCGCTTTATCGCCCGGTTAGTAGCAGTAATGGTAGCTCTTCCTTTCCTACATAAATTCCATGTGCAGTTTTTCCATGCTGCATGGTTCTTTTCCTTTCCTGCCAGCTTTGGCTGGAGTGATTTCAGCCTCATGCTGTCCTTTCATCTTCCACCTTGATTAGATAGTTAGTGTATTGTCACAAACAACCTGCTGTAAGGGACCAGCAGGTCTGTTGAAAACGTTTTGTCCTCTCTTTGTGTTCCTTTGTGAAAGCAGTTTCCTGACCGACCCATCAGGATCCACTGAAGAGTTTACCAAGTACACAGTGTTACCGCAATGTAACGTACTGTTCAGAAGAACTTAGCTTGCTGTTAATTACAGAAGATTTGACTTCTGGTCTTAAGGTAAGTGTTTACAGACACCCTCTCGCTGGAGAGGGCGTCTGTAAATCACTTATCTTAAGACCAGAAGTCAAAATAGCTACAGAAACTTAAACTAACATTATTTAACAGCAAGTTAAATCATTCTTAAGCTGCTAGAGAGCAATATAAAGCCCTGGGCGAAAAAATACGAAACCTCCCAGCTGTATTTTGCCTGTTTGGGCCGCTCAGGAGACTGCGGCCCGCGGCACATTCGCCCCTCAGTGGTCTCACACACCACACACAGACGCAAACCTTAAAATCTTACCAGCAAAGGGTAAATACATTTTTTTTGCTACCAGCAGGTACCACGTTTGGGCATTTGGCTCCAAACGACAGCCAGAATTTTTTTTTCAGAAATAGAAAAGAGGAACCGAGATAAGTCAAAACAGTACTTGTCTCCGAGTCGCCGCCGAGTAGCCAATACGGTCCATTGCTGGACGCGCTAAAAGTCGTGTATTCTCAGCATACCTGGTCATGATTACTTGCCATGTTTCCGGTCAACATATTTATTTCAAATTCTGTCTGTATGGATAAAATAGGCCCTAAATTCAGCTATGGTACTATTTTTTTTCATGTAAATAGTAAATGTGGTATAAAACATGGATTAAAGTTGCGGAAAAATCACGTGACCTGGAAACGGGTGCTGATTGGTCGTGACGTCACTAGGTACGTCGGGAGGCCGCCAACTTTGTGTTTCTCCGAGATTTCGTGTTGTGGTGTATGTTTCTAGTGGCTAGCAATGCCTGGAGACGTAACCCGCAGTCGTTGGTGCTTCGTGCCAATGTGCAAGAGTACATATATACGGACAAAAGTACTCCACGTAAGATATTTCTGTCCGTGCTAGTGAATCATGCAGTAATTTCCTTTAGTTTCCCCTCGGACTAACTTTTCATCGCGAACTCAACTATTCTCTCTACTGTCACATTCTCTGATTATGTAAATATTGGTCTGCATTCGTTTTCTTTTTATTCATCTTCAGGCGTTCATTCTCTCTCTCTGACGTTCCAGTGCCATTGTTTTCTCTAGGTTAGGCTTGGTAAGTTTCCATAATACTAATATAAATTCAGCCTGGATTATTCTCTTTTTTTTTTTTTTTCTACAGCAAAGGAGACAGCTCAAGGGCACAAAAAAGTAAACATTAATAAAAAAAAAAGCCCGCTACTCGCTGCTCCTAAAAAGAATCCAAAGAGGTGGCCGAAAGATAGGTCAGTTTCGGGAGGAGAGGTGTCCTGATACCCTCCTCTTGAAAGAGTTCAAGTCGTAGGCAGGAGGAAATACAGATGAAGGAAGATTGTTCCAGAGTTTACCAGCGTGAGGGATGAAAGAGTGAAGATGCTGGTTAACTCTTGCATAAGGGGTTTGGACAGTATAGGGATGAGCATGAGTAGAAAGTCGAGTGCAGCGGGGCCGCGGGAGGGGGGGAGGCATGCAGTTAGCAAGTTCAGAAGAGCAGTCAGCGTGGAAATATCGATAGAAGATAGAAAGAGAAGCAACATTGCGGCGGAATTTAAGAGGTAGAAGACTATCAGTATGAGGAGGAGAGCTGATGAGACGAAGAGCCTTTGCCTCCACTCTGTCCAGAAGAGCTGTGTGAGTGGAGCCCCCCCACACATGAGATGCATACTCCATACGAGGGCGGACAAGGCCCCTGTATATGGACAGCAACTGTGCAGGGGAGAAGAACTGGCGGAGACGGTACAGAACGCCCAGCCTCGAGGAAGCTGATTTAGTAAGAGTAAGAGATGAGATATGAAGTTTCCAGTTTTGTTCCCCCTCGGACTAATTTTTAATCGTGAACTCAACTATTTTCTGCAGAGCAGAGGCGAATCGCTATTGGTAGTGTTTGTGGTGGCGGCGGGGGGCGGGGCGGAAAATCTCTCGACAACAGCATGATGGAGCAGAGCTTTACAGACTCTCGTGATGGACTGACCAGCTAAAGTTTCTCCTGTTTTCTCTCGACGCACAAAAAACGGGTCACGGGGTTTGCCAAAGGATGAACGCATCTAAACTTTAGGCTTCGGATATTCTGGTGTATTTTTCGGCTTCTTTACCTTTTTGAACCCTTGTGAAGGATCACTTTTGACCTCAGAAAATCCAGTTGATGAGTTTGTTGTCCTAGAGTATTAGAGGGAAGGGGAGGGGAGGGTAAGGAGACGAAAGTGGAGAGAGAACAGGAGGAGGAGGGAGGGGAGATTACGATGGTGAAGGAGGTAAGAGGGAGCAGAAAAAAGGGACAGAAGAAAGGGAGGGCATCTTGAATGAAAGTCTACGGATGATGTTAGGATGACTGGGAATAAAAGTAAAGAAAAATCTTCAAAAACTGGTCAACAAAGGTAAAACAAGACGAGCTTTGATTTGAGCTGAAACAGATTATAAAGAATTGCTAAGTACTGAAAATGTTAGCAGGCAAAAATAGAGGGCAGGCAGGTAAGGGAAAATTAAGGTAAATGAGTTAAATCTTTAAACGGTTGAGCAGAGGGAAGAAGCAAAAACATTATGAAGAGACGAACGGAACTAAATAAAAAAAGAACTAAGGATTAGAAAAAAATACTGAAAATCGAATTGATTAATCTTGAAAATGTTTAGAAAATGAGAGTATCAAAAGATAAAAGAAACATGAATTCAAGATAGAGGAAACAACATGTGAGGTTAAACAGTGGTGTAGAATACTAAAACAAGTGTTAAGCACAAAAACTGCTAGATCGGCGTCGCATGACCCTCCAACACACCCAACAATTTATGTTATGCAACTAGGGGTGTAAAATGTAAAATGCTGAAAAGTAAAGATGGCGCCACTATAAACACTTGCCTGCGCCACAACGGGTTGGGGCCGACCATCAGGCCCTACTATGAAGGCCTACCGGCGCCACAGGCCAAGACGTAAAAAAAACAAAAAACAGCTGACTTTGTTTATAATGCCAAGTTGTAGGGTTCATCAGGGCTAACAAATGTTATTATACAATGTCATGCCTACAATGCATGGGTAAGCCAGGAAAACAACTTGAAAAGAACAACATCAATATGAAGATGGACAATCTGTTGACGCCGATAAAAATGTAAAAAGTTGAGCCAGCAAGACCAACAAAGAGACGGAAGGAAAAATTAGGAAAAAAAAGCACACTGGTTTGCTGAAAATGAAGCCTGACAGGAGAGTGTGATAAAAGTAGAAGAATGTGGGAGATGGCAGAAGAAAGAGAAAGGGCGAGTGGCTGTGATTGTGGAGCAGAGGAGGAAAAGGAAAGATGAACGGAGAGCGGCTGTGAAGAGGGGAGAGAGAAACAATGAGGAAGAAAAGAAAAAGAAAGTGGATGTTAATGTGAAAGAGAATAAAAAAACGAGGGTAAGAGAGTGGGTGAATGTAGACGAAAGAGGGAGTGGGTGAGAAAGCCAATTAGAATGTGAAAGAAAGGAGAGGATAAAGTGATGATTGAATGCGAATGTGGAAAAAAGAAAAAAAAAAAGGAAGAGAAAGCGAGAATGAAGTAGAAAAATGATGACGAGAGAAAAAGATGGAGGAAGAGTAAATGTGAAAGAGGAAGAAGGAGGAGGAAGAAGGAGAAAAAGGATGACGAGAGAGAAAGAGGGAGGAAAAGTAAATGTGAAAGAGGGAGGAGGAGGAGGAAGGAGAAAAGGATGACGAGAGAGAAAGAGGAGGAAAAGTAAATGAAAGAGGGAGGAGGAGGAGGAGGAAGGAGAAAAGGATGACGAGAGAGAAAGAGGGAGGAAAGTAAATGTGAAAGAGGGAGGAGGAGGAGGAAGGAGAAAAGGATGACGAGAGAGAAAGAGGAGGAAGAGTATGTGAAAGAGGAAGCAGAAGGAGGAAGAAGGAAGAGTGCTGAATGAAGGAGGAAGAAAAAAAGTGAATGTGGAAAAATACGGAAGAGAAGGACGAAAGATATAACAGATGTAGATGTCAATTAAGAATGAATGAATAAAAAGGAAAAGAAGGCAGCGAATACAGCAAAAAGAGTGAGGAAGAGGAAAACAGAGAGAGAGACAGTGCTGAGAGAGGATGAAAGAAGAGGAAGGATATGCTAAACGTGGAAGTGGAAAGAAAGAGAAAGAGCGAAGGCAAAGAGTGGAGCTGAAAGGGAGATGGATGGGAGGAGAGTGGTGGAGATTAAAGGTGGAGAGGGAGGAGGAGGGGAGGTGGAAGTAAGGGAGAGGGAGGAATGGGGAAAGGTGGAGGAGAGAGAGAGGAATGAACGGGAAAGGTGGAGGAGGGGGGATGGAGGAAAATGAAAGGTGAAGGAGAGGGGGAGGGAGGAACAGGAGGAGTGGAGGAGAAGAAGAGGGAGAAACAGTAAAGGTGAAGGAGAGAGAAAGGGAGAAACAGGAAAGGTGGGAGAGAGGAACAGCGAGGAACAGGAGAGGTGGAGGTATAGATGGAGGAAAATATAAACAAATGAATATAAAAAAAAAAAAACTTTTTATCGAATTATTAAACTATTATGTTGGAAATGAAGAAGTAGAAGGAAATGGGAGGATGAAGAGGAATTATAAATAAATACACAGAAAATATCTGCGGAACAGACAAAAGAAAAATATATAACTGATGCTTAATTAGCGTGTTGGAGACAAAGGTAGAAGAGCACCAAGTAAAAGAAACTAATGAGACGAAGGCAAAGTTATGAGAAGCACAAAACTTTATTAGCACCTGATGAAAAGACTAATATGTTTTCAGTAACGCACGGCAATTACAGTAAAAAAAAAAATGCCAAAGAACTGTAAAAAGAGTATAAGAAGTGAATGCAAAAGGTATGGCAGGGAAAAGTGCCAGGAACACACTCACAACTAATATGAACGAGTAATGTTTTCAGTAACGGATTTTAATTACTGAGGAAAGGAAGTGGTATCGGCATATTGGTTAAAAGTTTGTAGTGTGTGTAAAAAAACCACACGTGTTGAGTTGCAAAAGGTGTCCTGGAGGTGACTGCAAAGAGGAAGGAAGGAAAGAATGTTAGTATTATATTAACAACGAATAAAGTTTTCATTGACGGATTTTAATTCTAAGAGAAGAGGTGGCAGCGACAAATTGTTTGATGCTTAAGTAAATGTAAGGCGTGTGGACAGCAAGGCGATGATATAAATACACTAAAAGGAACGGATGAAAGGGAATGTTGTTTTTCTGAGACATTTAAATTAGTCTATTGGAAAACAGAGGTGGAAATAAAATGAGTAAAAGGTGATCAGTTCTGGAGTTTAAGGAATGAAGAAAACTTAAGTGTTTGGAAAAAATAATAAATTAGACCAAGTAAGGTTTTTACTGATAAAAGGTGAATAGGTGAGTAGAAAGCACATAGTGCTAAAATATATATTAGCAGCAGATAAAAGTGAATAATGGTTTTATTAACGTATATCATAACTGAATGCATCAGCTGATAATAAAAACGATAGTAATTTTAGTGGCGAATTAAAAAAAAGTAATATGGAAGCCGATAAAAAAGATATGCACGGGATAAATGAGGTGAAGGTTAAGAAGGAAAATAAGAGGAAAGTAAAATATCTATGAATGAAACCGAGAAAAAAGTTTTCGTGTGAAAAGGTAGAGGAAGACTGGATAAGAATGACGGAAATAAAGGAGAAGTAAAGGAAGGAGTAAAGGAGACAATGGATAGGTGACAGTAACTCAGAAAAAAATATTATATAAATGTGCTGGGAAAGAAAGTTTGATAAGATTGAATATATTAAAAAGGTAAACATAAGGTGGTAAGGGGAAGGAAAGAAATGTTAGAAATATATATATACAAAATCAAGGACAGGAGCGAACAGGTATCCCGCGACGGCTCTTCCTCAACAATCGCCGTCCCGCTAACCCTGCCTCAATCAACCGTCGTCCATTAGTGATTATGACAAAAAGAGTTCCGGTGTTCATACTTTTCCTCGCGCGCCTCGTCCTGTCCATTACCAAGGAGAACTTCACGGCCAGACGCGCTACAGAAAATTTCTACTCAGTTCCCATTCCGCGTCATACACTTAACGTTTTCTACTTTGCTTCTTTTCTGCTTACGGTGAACCACGATTAGGTTTCTACCACGCCACGAAAAAAATACCAGTTGCATAAAAATCCTACTCACTTTTCAACCCGCATAATACAATTATCGTTTTCTTCTGTTCATTTTCTACTTACGCTATACCACGATTTTTTAATTTTTACCTCGGCAAGAAAAATATATAAATGTTGCATAAAAATTCTACTCAATTTTCATTCCGCAAAATACACTTAACGCTTCCTTCTATATCTTTTTCCTACTTATACTGAGCCACGCTTTCATATTTTCACCACAGGAAAAAAAAAAAAAAAAAAAACGGCATCACTCAAGACCCAATTAACTTTTCCCTTTTATCTTGTCACGTACTTTTTCTTCTTTTTAATTCCGTAATTCATATTTTCATTTTCTTTCTTTCGCCAACCTCCATTCACTGTATTTCATCTTTCAAACTGTCACAGTAAAATTTCTACTGTTGCACATACCCGTACGAGCACACACACACACACACACACACACACACACACACACACACATTGCACCCCAAACATATCACAACGACACACCACACATAATTTTCTGTAATATTCCCAAACCTGAAAGAATGGTCAACCTTACAAAAGCAACACAAAATACTTCCTTTGAATATAACACAAAAAAGAAAACTATACTAATACAATTTTATCACAATATCGCGGAACACACAACATTCTCTCCAAGGAAACATTCTCTTGTCAAAAAGGAAAACTCCCTTCTTTCGGAAATGCTCTTAGATTGTTTGTTTGTTTTCTTTTGGATTCCACGCAACACATTTTCTGCAACACACCAACAAGGACTCACATACGTAAAGAAGAACAAATTATTTTTCCTCAAACATTAAAATAGCAAAACACCTGCTTATTTCCCTTTGATAATGCACGAAACAACGTCCAAACGCATCACATTTTCTCCAACACAGCAAAGCAGACAAAACACAGTCCATTCCCATCAACACTCGCTCATTACGCATGCGTCCTTCTTATTCATTCCACCTCCTCCTCATCATCATCATCCTTGTTGCTCCTAATCACACAAAACACAGCTACCCCTAAAAGAAGAAGACCTAATCCCTTCGATTCCCATTTTCTGTTGCAATATCACGACAAGCCGAGTAAAAATAATACAAACCTGGCGAGAAGCATAAAAAAAGGAAACAAGACACCCAATCCCCCGAATCCCATTTTATACTAACAAAGCAGAAAAAAACAGCCCAAACACCCCCCCCCCCCCCCCCCGCCAAAAAACAAAACAAAAAAAAAACAGGGAGAGAAGAAAAGAAAACGTATAGGCACCAACAGGGTCCTAAGAAATCCTATTGCTCCGTCCACCTCTCAATCTGTGCCGAGACGAAGGCAGAACATTATGGCGGGAAGGGTGTGTCGGGCATGGCCAGGGCAACTTGGGGACGGGAGGCGCGGCAGGGTGCTCTGACCTCTCCTGACCCCGCACGGAAGGCCCGGAGTGGCTGGCCTCGCTCCTGCCCTCGCCTCCCGCCCCGCACACACCAAATTATGTCCTGGGCTCCGGCAGCGACCGCCCCGATTAGCATTTACACCTCTCTCTCTCTCTCTTCCAGTACGTGACACCCGCTCAAAAACGACTCTCAGCCACGTCCTCCACCTGCCTGTAAATAGACGTCATGCATCGCAACAAACGCGTAACCATGAACCCGCAAGTACCACCACCTCTATTACCAAGCCTCTAGATAACTTAAAAGTCCTTAGTATCAATGCGCGTAGCCTAAGAAACAAATTTTATGAACTGAGATGTCTTGCTCTGACAGAAAATTTTGACGTAATTGCTATAACCGAAACATTTATCGACACCACAAATATTGATTTAAGTACAGAATGCAACATAGATGGCTACTGACTCTTCAACAAAGATCGTTTAAACCGTAGAGGTGGTGGTGTCGCCCTTTTTGTCAAAAAGGTATTTGCAACCCACTGACAGAACACCAAGAGACAGTAACGTTGAACATTTGTGCGTGCGAGTAAACATTGCAAAAGTTAATTTAAATATATCTGTTACCTACAGGCCTCCGGGACAATCACTCGAAAAAGATGTTGAAATGTACAGCGTTGTAAGGCAGTCACTTAATAACAGCGACTCACTGATATTAGGAGACTTTAACCTCCCCCATATCGATCAAGCGACACTGTCAGGTACAGAAGGCGAGTCATATAGAATGATCGATTTTTTATAAGAAAATTATCTAAGCCAAATGGTTTCTGAGCCAACTCGACAAAATAACATACTAGACCTTGTTATAACGACCCAAGATAACCTAGTCAGTAATGTCACGGTAGAACACCTCGGTTCTTGCGATCATAAATTAGTGCGCGTCGACATTAGAGCTCAAACATCAATGACTGAAAATAAAGTAATGGTGCCCAATTTCAAAAGAGCAAACTTCGTAGAAATCATATGAAAACTAACAGAAATACAACTATCAGATGACGGCAATGAAGAGGAAGCCTGGCTAAACTTTAAAAATCATTTACTCACTCAGCACATCACATTCGTCCCTATGAGTGAAAACCGAAGTAACACTAATAAAAGCCCACCTTGGTTTAATAGCGAAATTACACACTCAGTCAAAGAGAGAAAATTGTTTTACAGGTTAAAGAAAGAACATAGAACGGCCGAAAACATTAGACTTTATCATGATGCCAGGCGACGAGTAAAAAGATTAGTATGTCAGGCAAACCGTAAATATGAAGAAAATATTGCGGCACACTGTAAAAATAATCCGAAATCCTTCTTCAGTTACATAAACAACAGAAAGGTGATCAGAAGTGAATTGGACCTTTAACAAACAGTGACGGTGCACTAGTGACTGACAGCCAACACATTGCAACCTCTTAAACAATTACTTTTCCTCGGTGTTTAATATTAACAGCCTTCCCACCACTACCACCAACACCAGTACTAATGTAAATTTTGAGCATGCATTGCCTGACTTTGAAATAACAACCGATGAAGTCCTTAAAGCTCTTCAATCACTTAAAACAAATAAAAGTCCCGGACCTGACAAAGTATATCCTATACTGCTTAAAGAGGCAAAGAGCGAAATACTCTCCTCCCTCTGAGCCGTATTCAATATGTCCTTGCGACAAGGCATCGTCCCTTCGGATTAGAAAAAGGCTAACGTGACACCAATTTTTTAGAAAGGAGACAAAAAATTACCAGGTAATTACAGACCCATTAGTCTAACTTCAGTTGTAGGTAAGCTACTTGAGAACATAATAAGAGACAAAATTGTGAGCTACCTTGAAAGCCACTCATTAATTGGGGATTCACATCATGGCTTCCGTAACAAAAGATCCTGCCTATCAAACCTATTGACCTTCTATAACGACCTCTTCTCAGTTTATGACGTAACTAAATCATTAGACATAGTCTATCTTGATTTCCAGAAAGCGTTTGATAAAGTCCTACATCATAAATTAGTTTACAAATTAAAGCAAATAGGTATTGAGGGTCAATTACACCAATGGATCGCGAATTGGTTGAGCAACAGACAACAACGAATGGTGATTGACGGATTTAACTCAGAGTGGGCGCCGGTCACTAGTGGCGTCCCTCAGGGCTCGGTTCTTGGCCCAGTGCTCTTCATTATTTACATCAACGATGTGGATGTTGGACTCAATAATCGCATTAGTAAATTTGCAGACGACACAAAGATTGGTAACTCGGTTCTCACTGACAAAGACAGGCAAAACCTCCAAGAGGATTTGCAGAAAATTTCAGCTTGGTCGGATAGATGGAAGATGCCCTTTAACGTAGACAAGTGCCAGGTCCTTCAAGTTGGAACAAGAAATAAGAAGTTCGATTACGAAATGCGCGGCGTTAAACTCAAAAGCGTTCAATGCGTTAAGGACTTGGGGGTCAAAATCGCGTCAAACTTTACAGTCTCACAGCAATGCATCGATGCAGCAAATAAAGCGAACAGAATGTTGGGCTTCATTAAAAGAAACTTTTTAGTCAAGAATAAAGATGTAATACTTCCGCTTTACAAAAGTTTAGCCAGACCCCACTTGGAATATGTGGTGCAGGTTTGGTCTCCCCACAAAGCAAAGGACATTGCTGAATTAGGTGTTCAGCGTCGGGCAACAAAAATGATCCCTTTCTTGCGCAACAAATCCTACGAAGAAAGGCTTTCCACCCTTAACATGTTCTCTCTTGAGAAACGTCGCCTCCGAGGAAAACTGATCGAATGTTTTAAAATACTTAATGGTTTCACGAATGTAGACAGATCAAAATTGTTTATGATCGATAACACTTTGCGAACGAGAAACAATGGCATAAGACTCAAATGTAGACAAGTAAATTCAGACTGCACCAAATTTTTCCTCACCAACGTTGTAGTGCGAAAATGGAATAAACTCCCACCTTCAGTGGTCCAGTGTAACACAATTGACTCCTTTAAAAACAAGCTCGACCGTTACTTCCTTGAACTTAATATTAACTAGAGTAGAAATGCAACGTTTTGGAGCCATCTGATTAATGTAGAATCACTTAGGTTTAAGGACAGACCACCTAGTCTGGACCATGTGGTCTGTGTGATCTGATTTTCTATGTAAATCTACGTAAATCTCTCTCTCACAAGGTCTTTTATGTGGGAAATCCGTCCATTCTTCAGGTTTCATTAGCTTTAGACTATTTTTTATCTGCGTTTCATTTCCGCGCCCACTTATCCCGCTTTCTGATCAGACGTGTCCTCGTCTTCACCGTTAATAACACCACGATTCACTTCCACTATTATCCACTAATTGTTACTTTACAGAGACTTGTCTATTGACATCATATGCAATTTTTGTCACCTTCGATTCATATTCGCCATGTAAGAAGTGTCCACAAACTGCCCGAAAAAGCACAGCACTTGTGCGAACGTGGCGATTACCGTGGAATTTTTTTCTAAATGCGTAGGAACTTTTCTGAAGGTGTGGGCATTTTTTTGAAGGCGTGGAAACTTTTCTGAAGGCGTGGAAGCTTTTCTGAAGGCGTAGGAACCTTTTTTTTATTTGTGAGGGGGCTGTATGGAAAACGTGACAAAGAAAAGCTGTACAAGAAGACGTGGGAACCTTTTTTTTTATTTGTGAGGGGGCTGTATGGGAAACGTGACAAAGAAAAGCTGTACAAGAAGACGTGGGAACCTTTTTTTTTATTTGTGAGGGGGCTGTATGGGAAACGTGACAAAGAAAAGCTGTACAAGAACAAAAACAATAATATATTAAACATAACAGTAGTATGAAAAAACTGAAAAAAAACATGAATAGGAACAACGCTCAAAGACTTCAATAAATAACTAATACGAAATAACAACGAAAAATATGAACAATGACAACAATGATAAGAATAATAATTAAAGCGATCTATAAATAACATTAAAAATCAATATGAAATAACAACGAAAAAAATATCCCAGAAATTCCTTCCTTCTCAAGCGCCAATGAATGTGTTGATGTGCAGGGAAGGTTTGTGTGTGGCAAACAGGGTGAAGCGAATAACACACACACACACACACACACACACACACACACACACACACAGTCGTACACCGCTATCACCGCTCCTACTGTCACGCTTGTAATGCCATAACCGTATTTCACTGTTTGGAGGGAGCTGAACCCCCATCCCCCACTCTGACCGCATCGCCTGCCTTCTCCGCCCTTCCCATCCCCCACCACACCTTCCGTTCTTACACCTTCCCTCTCCCCCTCTTCCCATACAAAATCCTTCCCCTACCACACACCTCCCTATTCCCCTGTCCCCTCTTTCCTGCCCCTTCCCCTTACCCCAACTCTCACCCTCTCTTACTCTCCTCCATGATCTCTTTTCTCTCTCTCCCTTCCCTCTTATCTCTCCCTTCATCACCTCCCATCATTGCCCTACTTCCCAACCTCTTCCCATTCCCCTTTTTTACCCCCCTTTCCTCCCCCTCCCATCTCCCCATCACCACAAATCACAATCGCCTGATTTCCATGTCCTCCCCATCGCCCCATCCATCCTTCCTCTCCTCTCTCTGACGCCACAATAGCCCCTTCCTCCTTCCCCTTGTCCCTTCCCTAACCCTTCCTCGTTTCCCTTTATTCAGAGTCAATTTCCCTTCCCCACCCCTCCATCCTCCCTTCGTCCTGTGCTCTCTCTTATTTGCCCTTTGCCTTTTATATATATTTTTTTCTTGTTCCCTCTTAGTCTCCTCTTTCCTAATATATTTCACCCTATATGCTTTTCCCCTCTATTTCTCCTTTTCTTCTTTACTCTCAACACTCCCCCACTTTATATAATTATGTTTGAAGGAAGGCAAAGACTGTCAAGTAAAAGTGGCACTTGTCAAGTTGTCATCCTCTTACACTTTACAAACTGTGAGTGGAGTAGGTAGGAAGACACCTACTGAAACATGTGCAAGCCACTACCGGTGAGGTATATATGGGAACCGAGGAGGGTGCTGAGGCCCTTCAAAAACCCTTCTCATGTCCTAACTAACCGTTTCCCTATTCTCTCATCAACACCAGAGAGTAGTCCAACATGCTCTCTAAACACAGATCCTCTCTCTTTCCACTCCACACTACATTCATACAACATACACACCTTTTCCCAAAATTTGAAATTCAAAATGCCTCTGAGTCCCCGTATGGGGGGGGCCACAAATTCCCCCAAGGAGCACTCCCCTTCTGCCTGCCAACTTGAGAGGTGTCATGATAACTCATCGAACCTCTTTCTTCCCAATTTCTGCAATATTCGCGGTCTTCGTTCTAATTTTCATTTTGTGGAGCACCATCTCTCCTCCTCGAAACCTCACCTTCTCTTCCTCACCGAAATACAGGTTTCTGAGGCTACTGACAGCAATTTCTACTATGTTCCCTCCTACTATCTCTATCCTAAATCTCAATCCAAAGCTGGATGTTGCCTCTACGTGCGCAACGACATCACTTGCTCTTGTGCCCACGACATTGACTCTTCAAAATTTTCCACCATCTGGCGAAGACTTCATTGTCATTCTATTACTAAATACTGTTAATCTCTCACCTAACTCTATAAACTATGTAAAATTCTTTGACTATTTTAACTCTAAAGTGGAGCACATCTTGACCCACTCTCCCTTCGCTGAAATCTCCATCCTAGGATATTTCAATGATCACCACCAGCTTTGGCTTCCATCCTCTTTCACTGACCAGCCTGGTGAACAAGCCTACAACTTTGCTTTCCTCAACTATCCAGAACAGTTGGTTCAGCACTCTACACGTATTCCCGACCATCTTTGAGACAGGCCCAACATACTAAACCACTTCCGTACCTCTAACCTTTCTACTTACTCTGTCAAACTGTTCTATCCATTGGGCTCCTCTGATCACAACCTTATTTCTGTATCCTGTCCTATCGCTCCTGTACATCTTCTGGACCCACCGAAGAGGCGATGCTTCTGGCATTTTGCCTCAGCTCGGTGGGACGACCTGAGGATGTACTTTTCCGATTTCCCGTGGACTGATTACTGGTTCCAGGAGAGAGACCCCTCTGTGTGTGCCCAGCGAATCACAGAGGTGATTGTCTCTGGAATGAAGGCATACACTCCACGTTCTTTCTCTACTGCTCATGCTAAAAAGTCTTGGTTTAATCACGCTTGTTATCGTGCTCACAAAAAAAAGCTCACAAAAGGTACCAGAGCCCTCGAACTCCCGCTAACCATGATCTCTACATTTCCGCCCGCAATCGTGCCAAATCTATTCTTCGACTTACCAAAAGCTCTTTCATTCATAAGAAATGTCAAAACCTCGCTTACTCTACTTCTTCCAGAGACTTTTGGCACTCAGCCAAAAATATCTCCTCCTACTTCACTTCTTCTTCTGTCCCTCCTCTCCTTAACCCTGATAGCAGCACCGCCGTCTCTTCTATCTCTAAGGCTGAACTCTTCGTTCAAACTTTCTGTAACAACTCCACTCTGGACGATTCTGGGCATATTCCTCTTACTCATTCTCTCTCTGACTCCTTTATGCCTGTTATTGAGATTCTTAATAACGATGTTTTCTATGCCCTTTCTAGACTCAACTCTCAGAAGGCTTATGGACCTGATGGAGTGCCTCCTATTGTCCTTCAAAACTGTGCTTCCGTGCTGACACCCTGCCTGGTCAAATTCTTTCGCCTCTGCCTGTCAACATCTAAATTTCCTTCCTGTTGGAAGTACGCCTTCATACAGCCTGTGTCTAAGAAGGGTGACCGTTCCAAACCCTCAAACTACCGTCCTATTAGTCGGTAACCCATTAGGGTTGATCGGTACCATATGAGGGGAATAATGCTCATAGTGATATTTGGTAAGTTAAATATCTCTAGAGTTTGAAAATATATGATAGTTGACCGTTCCAATCCCTCAATCTTTTGAATCAATCCTTAACCGGAAGATTCAAAAACACCTTTCCACTTCTGACCTTCTATCTGATCCCCAGTATGGGTTCCACAAGGGGTGTTCTACTGTCCATCTTCTTGATCCTTTAACTGACTCTTGGTCATCCTCTCTTAGCCGTTTCAGTGAAACTTTCTCAGTTGCGTTAGACATATCGAAAGCCTTCGATAGAGTCTGCCACAAGTCTTTGATTTCTAAACTACCCTCTTTAGGATTCTATCCCTCTCTCTGTTCCTTTATCTCCAATTCCCTTTCCGGCGGTTCTATCTCTGCGGTGGTAGACGGTCACTGCTCTTTCCCTGACCTATCAACAGTGGTGTTCCACAGGGCTCTGTCCTATCACCCACTCTCTTCCTGTTATTCATCAATGATCTTCATTCCATAACAAACTGTCTTATCCACTTATACGCTGATGACTCCACTCTGCAATATTCAACTTCTTTCAACAGAAGACCCTCTCAAGAGGAAGTACATGACTCCTGACCAAGGATGGCAGTACGGTATGGTATGGTACGGAATTACGGTACGGTATGGTATTTTTTAAGGTAAAAGTACGGTACGAAATTACGGTACGGTATTTTTTGTCAAGTACGGTACGGTACGAAATTACGTTATTTTTTCCGTACCTTTTCCGTACCCTTTTCATACTTTATTAAAATTCTAATATGTATTCCACTGCCTCTGTTCAGAATAGACTAATATGAATATCCGGACGATTGCGACACAAAATAGTTTTATTTACGAGAGAGAGAGAGAGAGAGAGAGAGAGAGAGAGAGAGAGGTACTAGACGGCAACTCGTCTGTTGGCCTTCGGGCCTCGGCCCGTCGCTAACGCGTTCAGTTCGTGTCCAGTACCAGTGACGCAGTGAGTCAGTAACTGCGCCGGGGAGCCCTATAGCTGCTACAGGCAGCTCACTTGACAGCAGGCAGCAGCCGGCAAGCGGTGTTGACGCCCATCACTCTGATTGCTGCCAGTTGACATATTCGGTAGGTTGGTAAAAATATATACTAACTGGTCAAGTACAGTCGTGGTTAATAGTTTCCATAAATAGACTGGTTTCATGCTTAATTTAGGTAAACATTTAGTGGCTTTTCTGTAGCGGTGAGTTTTATATAATTAATAGAAAGAATACGAAGCACATTCTGATTCCAAGTAACCAGTAACACTTTCATAAAGAGTATATGCAAACAATGGACATATAAATATTTTTTTTATATATAATCTGTGTGTCACGATCACCCTATATGGAAATACATCTGCCACTGTACATGACCTCAATAATCTTGTCATTTATTTCATTTTGGTTACCAAACATCAGACATCTGTATACAGCTGAAATTATCTGCTACTGACTTAGGGTAAAAAATGTCTCCATCAGTAACTCTCTATAGCTTTTATATTTCGTGCGAATGGATTATTTCTAACTAACAAATAAGCTATAGTCCCTCCGATAAAGAAAATTGGAAAATTGGATAGACTTAACTTGTTTATCCTCCCAAGAGTTAGCGCAATAGTCATTATCTTTACAGGATTTCCAGAACATGGGTCGCCATCGAGAATTCATAGGTAACCAGTATTTTACCTACACCAAAAAAACAGCTGCATGCAAGCTTGATGGATGTGAATACACATATGCACCAAAATCAGGAACTGGCCTTCATGCAAAACCTCTTATTGATCACCTGAAAAGGAAACATTTGGAAGAATACAACATGGCAATTGATGAAGCACAAGAAAAGCAAGCAAAGAAAAGAAAGCTTGAAGAGTCTGGGCACATAACTAATTTTTTCAGTACAGTTGGAGAATCCTCTTCAAGTTCAAAGACACCCAAACTACATAATGTTGAGATAAATGTTAGCAAAGAGGATATCCAGGATTTAGCTGTTGAAGCTGTAACAGTGAATGGGCTGCCCTTGTCTGTCTTCGAAAAGTCTGGGATCTCCAAAATGATTGCTCCAATTATATGTAAGTTAGGTATCTCACTGAATCGGAAAGCAGTGCGATCGCTAACAATGAAAGCCGCACCGGAAAAAATGATTGACCTGAGAGCTGAGTTTAGTCAGCGCATGGTTTGTGTGAAAACAGATCTATGTACACGACGCGGACGCCACTTCATAGGTGTTAATTTCCAAGCCGTCGTCAATGGAAACTTGAGAGTTATTACTGCTACCGTGAAGGAGATGACCGAACGAGCAACTGGTAGAGAAATCCATGCAATGTTGCTTTCTTCATTGCAAAAACTAGGGATAGAAGAACAGCAAATATATACCTTAACGACCGACAATGGCTCAAATGTAATAAAGGCAGCAAAGATCATGCGAGAAAATACAAAACAAACACCTGAGGATACTGAAGAGAGCTATGGAAGTGATGAGTATGATGATGAAGTGGATAACTTGAGTGAGGAAGAGATAAGTAGGGTGAGTGAATTAAATGAGACTCTAAGTGGAATAAAAACTGCAACAGAAGGTGTGATTTCTGTAAGGTGTGCAGTTCACACACTTCAACTGAGTGTGCATGATGTCATCAGCTCTAATACTCAAATAAAGAGAGTTCTAGGGGCCTAATCTTCAAACAGAACAGAAAAGCTTTGCCGAAATTAGACTGTGATACTCGTTGGGGATCCACATACGATATGCTAGAGAGTGTGGTTGCTGGCAAATCATTTTTGGATCAAATAGCTTTGGCTAATGAGTCGCTCCTTCTGCTAGAAAACGAATGGGAAATTATTATGGATTTGCTACACAGTCTTAAGCCTATCTATGAAACAACAAAGACTCTGCAACTCAGAAATCTCGTTGCTGGGCAATTCTTGGGGGAATGGATGAAGTGCAAGGTTCTTCTCTCCAAGGAAGCAACAGTCACTTCACTTGCTGTACTTCAAGCTATGGAGAAGAGAGAGGAGGCACTCCTTAATAATGGAGCACTTCTTTCTGCTGTATACTTAGATCCCAGATTTCAGTGTCTTCTTAGGCAACCACAGAAGATAGTAGCTCAACAACATCTATATGAATTGTGGAAGAGAATGTTAATGTTGGAAACTGAGAAAGAAACCATCAAGAGCAAGGAAATGGAAGAGACTGACAACAAAGAACACTGTCTGCGTGAAGACGAAAGTACAACAATGGATGTGATTGATCAGCTTCTGATTGCAAGTGACAAGAACAATGAAGAGTGTGGTGAGCGAGATAGGACTGATATGGATGGCATTAGGCAAGCAGTAAACAACTTTGACAACTGTAAGCGGGTGGACAGAAATGAAGATATTTTCAGGTGGTGGCAATGCCATCCACATCAGGATCTAAAGAGACTTGCAGAAGTGGCATTGGCTCTTCCTGTCACCCAAGTCAGTGTAGAGCGTACCTTTTCAGGTTTAAGGTATATCCTAGATGAACTGAGGCTAGGGCTGAAAGAAGATATAATTGAATCTATTATGTTTTTACGGTGCAACACTTAAGAAGTTGCTACACTGATGGCATATTCGGTGACCACTGACCATGCAATGCCAGGCAGCACGCAACAGCCAACAAGCTACTTTATTATTTTTTTGTTTCATTTTCGTGTTTCTTATCATCAGTTTGGAAGAAACACTTTCTCTTGTATGTAAAATGTTTCAGTGAGCCCTTAATAAATAATCAAAGGATAAGTTTTACGCATGTCAAGTTATTTTTCATTTAAAACCACAAACAAATGAGGTTTAAGTTTTCTACATCATGTGAAATGTAATATTTTTGTTTATATGATATACATTCCTCTTCCTATAAAATTAAATAGTAGGTCCAAGATAATCTTTAGTTGATTCTAAGACATATTATGTAAGTTCATACTGCCGCACCTATTAGAACTGGAACGCAACAGCCAACAAGCTATTTATTTTTTTTTTAATTTTCGTGATTCTTATCATTACTTTGGAATAAACACTTTCTCTTGTATGTAAAATGTTTCAGTGGGCCCTTAATAAATAATCAAAGGATAAGTTTAACGCATGTCAAATTATTTTTAATTTAAAACCACAAACAAATGAGGTTTAAGTTTTCTACATCATGTGAAATGTAGTATTTTTGTTTAGATGATATACATTCCTCTTCCTATAAAATTAAATAGTAGGTCCAAGATAATCTTTAGTTGATTCTAAGACATATTATGTAAGTTCATACTACCGCACCTATTAGAACTGGAACTTTTCACTAACAGTAAAAAGTTCCAGTTCTAATACCTATTATATTTAGTGATAAATATACGTACTATAAAAGGTATATTCATTAATAAGAAAACTAAAAACAGTTATATGAACTTAATCTTCAGTCTCATCAATAAGGAAGTGTTTCCACAAGTACTTCATAAAATCGGTTAATTTTAGAGATGTAGGCAGCTTATCGCATTGGTACGATATTGGGTACGAAATTACGGTACGAAATTTTATTTTTTCATACTAGTACGGTACGGTTTTTTGGTAACGGTACAAATTTACGGTACGGTATTTTTAAGCATGCGGAATTACGATATTTATTACGTACCGTACCGTACTGCCACCCTTGCTCCTGACTGGAGGCTGCAGAACGCTTAACCTCAGACCTTGCTATCATTTCCGATTGGGGTAATAGGAACCTTGTGTCCTTCAATGCCTCAAAAACCCAGTTTCTCCATTTATCAACTCGACACAATCATCCAAACATCTATCCCCCTATTCTTCGACAACACTCAGCTGTCACCTTCTTCAACACTAAACATCCTCGGTCTATCCAACTCAGAATCTTAACTGGAAACTTTACATCTCCTCTCTCACTAAATCAGCTTCTTCGAGGTTGGGCGTTCTGTATCGTCTCCGCCAGTTCTTCTCCCCCGCACAGTTGCTATCCATATACAGGGGCCTTGTCCGCACTCGTATGGAAAATGCATCTCACGTGTGTGGGGGCTCCACTCACACAGCTCTCTTGGACAGAGTGGAGTCTAAGGCTCTTCGTCTCATCAATTCAACTCCTCTTACTGATACTCTCCTACCTATTAAATTCCACCGCCATATTGCCTCTTTTCTATGTTCTATCGATATTTTCACGCTGACTGCTCTCCTGAACTTGCAAACTGCATGGCTTCCCCCCTTCCGCGGCCTCGCCGCACACGACGTTCTACTCAAGCTCATCCCTTTACTGTCCAAATCCCTTACGCACGAGTTAACCAGCATTTTCACTCTTTCATCCCTCACGCTGGTAAACTCTGGAACAATCTTCCTTCATCTGTATTTCCTCCTGCTTACGACTTGAACTCTTTCAAGAGGAGGGTATCAGGACACCTCTCCTCCCGAAATTGATCTATCTTTCGGCCACTCCTCTGGACTCTTTTTAAGAGCAGTGAGTAACGGGCTTTTTTTTATTATTGTTTCCTTTTTTATGCCCTTGAATTGTCTCCTTTGCTGTAAAAAAAAGCACTTATCTCATTAGTTTCCAACTTTTTCCTTTCTCTTTTTCGGGTGGTGGCAGGGGACGGTCACTCCATACATAGACATTAACGAGTCTATATTTTCTTTCAGGCAGTGAGAGGGAGAGGGGTTGGGGTGGTGCTACACATACAAAGAGTCACATACATGATTTTTTTTCTTCTAAGGAAATGATTGGTGGAAGAGATGGAGAAAGAGATAACATAAACGGACGCACGTACACATTTCAGTCTCTTTTCTTTGGTCAGTGAGAGGGCGGGGAGGTGGGTATTCCATATGCAAAAGATCACACATATATATTTTTTCTCTCCCAAACCCTTGATCTGCAGAGAGGCAACAGTAATGGCGGCCCAAACGTCGACTTCCAGCACTTGGTTTCTGGCTTAGCTGCGGCCTGAACTGAATCTTGCCTTGCCATTCATGCAGGGAGATGGTGGTGGGGGTTGAGGGAGGAGTAAGGGCGAGGGAGGAGGAAGGGAAAGGGAGGAAGGGAGAGGAGGAGAGAGCGGAAGAGGGTGAGGCAGAAAGTGTTGAAGACGAAGAGGAAGACAGAGCAAGGAGGAGGAGGAAGAGAGTGATGCGGAAGTAGAAAGAGTAAAAGATGCGGAAAGAGATGAGAGGGAGAGGAGAAGGAGGAAGAGGAAGGGGGGAGAAGGGCAGAGGGAAGGGGAGAGGTGGAAAGGGATAGGTGGAAAGGGTGAGGCAGGAAGTGTTGAAGATGTGGAGGAAGAGAGAGCAAAAGGAGAAGCAAGGGAGTGATGCGAAGGAAGACAGAGTAAAAGATGTGGAGGGAGAGTAAGAGGAGGAAGAGGATGGAGTGTGAGTAATAAGAGAGAGGGAAGGGAGGGAAAGAATGGAGGGAGAGTGTGTTGAGATGGGGAGGAGGAGAGCAGCAGCGAGGAAGGGAGAGGTGGAGTTAGTATGAGTGGATGCTGGGGTGGGAGACTGTTTGGGGATGGAGTGTGAGGGAGAGGAAGACGGGGAGGGAAAGGTATATATGGAGAAAAATAGAG
The DNA here is from genome assembly GCF_024679095.1 of Eriocheir sinensis. Classification (NCBI taxonomy): domain Eukaryota; kingdom Metazoa; phylum Arthropoda; class Malacostraca; order Decapoda; family Varunidae; genus Eriocheir; species Eriocheir sinensis. The sequence goes on along the minus strand of NW_026111549.1, from coordinate 97,482 downwards.
GAGGAGGAGGAGGGAAGGGAGAGGGAAAGTTAGAAGGAATTATAGAGGGAGAAGAAAGGGGAGATAGAGAGGTGAGGGAAAGGGAGCAGGCAGGAGGTAGAAGAATTGAAAAATGAAACTGAAAACAGAGCAAAATATAGGGAAGGAGAAGTAGGGAAGGGAAAGATGGAAGGAAAGAAGGTGAGTAGTGGAGTAGGATGAAAAAAGAGGAAAGAGGAAAGGATGGATGGAAAAGATATGGCGGCAAGGAGATATGGAGGAAAAAAGGGAGAATATAAGAAAGAGCTAAATTATAAAAAAAAACAAGGAAATAGAAAAGAACAAAAAAAAAACAATAGCAAACTCGCAAAAGTAAAGGAAAAGAAGAAATAAAGGAATTAAATAATATATAAAAGGAAAATAAAAAAATGTAAGACAGGAATAGAAAAGCAGAGAGGAAATAGGCAAATTCAAAGAAGGAGAAATAAGAGGAAAGAAGACAACGAGAAGCAAAGAAAGGAAAAAAGAAAACTAGGAGATAAAGAGGCTGCCGGAAGATAAATTACGAACTGTTGAAGAGACAAATTAACGAAACGATTTATAAAGAAGAGAAAGGAGAGAAGAGACAAAGACAAATGGAGACACAGGAAGAGAAACAAGGAGAAAAAAGGGAAAAAGAAAGAAAACAAATAAAATATATATAAACAGAAGACACACAGAATGCCAAGACACGAGAGAAAACGACGCAATGGAAGTGAAAGTGTTGCAGAAAACTGGAGAGAAAAAAAACAAAAATAAGCAAACGTGAATGTAAAAAAGAGAAGATAAAAAGTTTACAAGGAAAGAAAATCTGGAAAAATGGAAACGAATAAACAAGAGTGAGAAGGAGAAAAAGGGGGGAGAGAAAGACACAGTGGGAAGAAGAATATAAAAAAAATTCGGAGAAAGGAGAAAATGAGCAAGAGAAAGTAAGTAAAGAGATTAAGGAGAGAGAGAGAGAGAGAGAGAGAGAGAGAGAGAGAGAGAGAGAGAGAGAGAGAGAGAGAGAGAGAGAGAGAGAGAGAGAGAGAGAGAGAGAGAGACGGGAGAGAGAGAGACGGGAGGGGGGGGAGAGTGAGACAGAGGGTTAAGGCTGAGGAAAGAGAGCAAAGAGGAAGTGTGAGGTGTTTACGAAATAGGCCAAGATTTGTTCCACGAGCTATTTGTTTCTTCCTGACGCCGGAAGGAAAGGAGAGAAGAAGAAAGGAAGGAAGGAAGGAAGGAAGGGAGAGAGGAAGAAAGGAAGGAAGGAAGGATGGAAGGAAGGAAGGGAGAGAGGAAGAAAGAAAGGAAGGAAGGAAGGAAGGAAGAGAGGAAGAAAGGAAGGAAGGAAGGAAGGAAGGAGGGGAAAGAGGAAGAAAGGAAGGAAGGAAGGAAGGAAGGAAGGAAGGGAGAGAGGAAGAAAGGAAGGAAGGGAGGGAGGAGGATAAGAAGAGAGGAAAGCCAGATCCAGTTTTCTGTATCACTTGCTCTTTCTTTTTGTATCCGTGTGTGTGTGTGTGTGTGTGTGTGTGTGTGTGTGTCTGTCACTTTGGTAGTCATCAATCACTCATCTCTTTCTTTCAGGTATTTTTCAATTCGTTTCATTTTTTCTGCTTCGTTTTAAAACATTTTCGTGTCTCTGTTCGTTGCTTCGTTAGTCTCTTAGTCAAGCAATCCGTCGGTCAGTCGTCCAGTTTGTCTGTCTGAATTTGTTTGTCTGTCTATATGAACCTTGTTTATGACTCTCCCGATTTTTTTCTGCTTATCTGTCAGCGTGTCTATCTGCCTGTCTGTCTGTCTATTTGTGTATTTACCTGTATTTGTCTTTGTCTCTCTCTCTCTCTCTCTCTCCTCTCTCTCTCTCTCTCTCCTCTCTCTCTCTCTCTGTCTCTCTCTCTCTCTCTCTCTCTCTCTCTCTCTCTCTCTCTCTCTCTCTCTCTCTCTCTCTCTCTCTCTCTCTCTCTCTCTCTCTCTCTCTCTCTCTCTCTGTGTGTGTGCCATCGGGGTCGTGTACGCCAGGAAACGTTTCAGGCCTCGCTAAACTAAAACCTTGACTCATGAGGCTCAGGGCGGAGAAAAGACAGAGAAAATAAGAAAGAAACTGTACAAAAAGAAAACAATACAGCACTTAGGAGATAAAAAAGCCAAAGCAATGAGAGAACGCACATAAAAAGGAGAGACGCTTGCACACCTTTGCTCTAAAAATAAAGAATATAATGAATAGCAAACAGGGAAATAAATATCATGATACTTACAGATGAAAAGGAAGAAGACAAAGTTCATACGAAAATAAAATACAAAGAAGATGAAACACATGCACATCTTCACCTTCCTCCTCCACGCCCCCCTAAAATATAAGAAAAAAATATAAATAATTACAAATAAATAAAAAAAACTGTCAGAGCAATGACATGGCAACAGGTGGAAAAGATAAAGGTTAAAACAAAAGAACGAAAAAAAAAGAAACCCTGTGCACCTTCACCCCTCATATAACTAAAAGAAAACATAATGAATTGCTCATGAGGAAAACAATGACAACGTTAAAATGAAAAAGAAAAAAAATCAAATTGCATTCACCGGACATCTGATGCAACAGACCAACAAAGAAAAGAATGAGAAGTTAAAAGAAAACAAATAACTCGACCTGCATCAGCCAAACACTTAACATTAAAAAAAAAAAAAAAAAAATATATATATATATATATATATATATATATATATATATATATATATATATATATATATATATATATATTTATATATATATATTTATATGTATATATATATATATATATATATATATATATATATACCAGGCAAAAAAAATTGATGAAACAGAATCCAACAGTGACTTTAATTCAGAAAAAAATAAGAAAACTGTTATTGAAAAGAAGACAAGTGAGAATACTAATGGAAACACTTTACTGGAAGACAAAAAAAGAACAAGAAAAAAAACAATCGAAAAAAAAAGAAAAAAACATCTAATAGAATAAACAAATGGAAGTTATTAGCAAGGAACTGTTAGTGAAAAAAATATAACAACAACAAGAAAAATCAAAAGTAAAAGAATATAAAACAAATTGAAATAGTTTAGTTAGACACCAATGGGAAATCAGAGAGCAGCCTTCAACTCATTCACTCACACAAAACATAACGAGCATTCATCAAAGAAAAAATACATTGAAAAACTAATGCAACAAATGGTTTAGTGGAGTGGAGTGGAAAACGGGAGGCACGGACTGGAAAGAGAGAGTGGGAGGAAAGGCGCGGAGGGGAAAGGGAGATAGGGAGGGAGGGAGAAGAAGAGGGAAGGAGGGAGAAACTTGTAGGCAGGCAGGTGGAGAGGAAGGAAGATGTATAGGTAGGTGAAAGGAACAAAGGAGAGAGAAATAGGGGGAGGGAGAGAGCGAGGGATATTCGTGGGAAGGTAGAGAAAGGGAGGAAGAGAAAAAAAGGGAACAAAAGGAAGGATGGAGGTGGAAGAGAGGTAGAGATATTCGTAAGAAGGTAGAGAGGAAGGAGATAATTAGAAATTTTGGTGAACAGAGAGGGAGAATAGTGAAAGTAAGCAGAGAGACGAAACGCAGAAGGCAGAGACGGAGAGTAAAGGCTGATTAGTTAAGTTTATTGACCACACATTTCAGTCGGCATACAAAACAATCTTAAATGATACAAACTCTAATATAACACAACAAAACGTAATACTGAACATAAAACATTAATGTTCCATAATTTTCTGCCAACCATAAAAACTGATGGATGCAATTACACACCTAAAGGATAATTGGAAACACAATAAACTGGAAGGACGCGCAAAACAACCGTCAAGAAGAGAAGGAAGCTGTCCACTACTATAAACTCAAACCCAGACAGAGAGAAAGATACAGAGAGGAAGATATTCAAGGAGATTAAACGGAAGGAACAGACGAATGGAGCGAGTTTTGACACACGGAAGGGAGGGATGGAAGTAAATAAGAGACTGAAACGATGGACGAGAGGGAGGCAGAGGAAGTTGGGTGTAACTGAACGTTTGTGGAGAGAGCAGCGTGGGTAGACACACAAATACAACATAATATAAATAGAAGAGGAAAGGGAAGCGGGGTGGGGAAGCTATAGCGAGGGTGCCGTAACGAGGGTGGAAAGTAAGAAGGATTTACAAGTCAAACAGGAAAACAACACTCAACGCCTCACGTCACAACACAAAGCTTGGCGTGGGTGGTCTGAGCGGCTTACTGAAGCTTACGCCCATACTCCGAGCTCTCCCTCCCTCCGCCATTCCCTCGACATCAGTTGCAACAATGTCATTACTCCAGACTCCCAACGAGCTGTCTATGAACCTCTGTTACGGGTTAATGGCCACGCCCAACAGTTTATACCGTACTGCCCTTTCAGTATTATTATGGCGCAAAGAAGTCCAGAAGAAAGGAATTGGAAGTGAAAGATGAGGAATTCAGATCAAACGCGAGAGTTTAAAAGCTGACACAGGTTGAGAATAAAAATTAAACAATGTAAAAACAAATGATAATAAATGAATATATAAATGTAAACTAATAGGTAACTTATGTCACTGTTCCGATTCAGTGGAGGAGAAGATTGCAGAACATCCTGTGGAATGAACTTTGATGCCATTTTGAGAACACGGACAAGAGCTGAGGAAGGGAGGAAGAAATGTAGAGATACTGTGTGTGTGTGTGTGTGTGTGTGTGTGTGTGTGTGTGTGTGTGTGTGTGTGTGTGTGTGTGTGTGTGTGTGTGTGTGTGCGTGCGTGCGTGCGTGCGTGGGTGCGTGCGTGCGTGCGTGCGTGCGTGCGTGCGTGCGTGCGTCACTTGGAAAAAACTCGCCGACGCGAGCCTGATCAGGAAGTGTAAGCAAAGGCTTGGCCCTTAATCCAGGCGGAGAAAGGAGGTCATTCCTCTCTCTCTCTCTCTCTCTCTCTCTCTCTCTCACTCTCTCTCTCTCTCTCTCTCTCTCTCTCTCTCTCTCTCTCTCTCTCTCTCTCTCTCTCTCTCTCTCTCTCTCTCTCTCTCTCTCTCTCTCTCTTACAGACTCTTTGCAGAGAGCTTGACATGGACTTCTTCAACGCCTGGGACAATTTATATGGACAAAGTGAGCTCTTCCACAGGGACGGATTGCACCTTTCTCCCATCGTGGCAGCCAGATTCGGAAGGCTCCTCAACGACGCAGTACGTGACATCCGATCAAATAACGAGTCTCAGCCACGTCCCTCCACCCCGCCCGTGTAAATAGACGCCGTGCACCGCAACAAACCCGTAACCGTGATCCCGCAAGTACCACCACCTCTATTACCAAGACTTTAGTAACTTAAAAGTCCTTAGTTTCAATGCGCGTAGCATAAGAAACACATTTGATGAACTGAGATGTCTTGCTCTAACAGAAAATTTTGACATAATTGCTATAACCGAAACATTTATCGACACCACAATTACTGATTTAAGTTCCGAATACAACATAGAAGGCTACAGACTCTTCAACAAAGATCGTGTAAACCGTAGAGGCGGTGGCGTCGCCCTTTATGTCAAAAGCTATTTGCAATCCACTGACAAAACACCAAGAAACAGTAACGTTGAACATTTGTGCGTGCGAGTAAACATTGCAAAAGTCAATTTAAATATATCTGTCACCTACAGGCCTCCCGGGCAATCACTCGATGACGACCTTGAAATGTACAGCGTCTTAAGGCAGTCACTTAATAACAACGACTCACTGATATTAGGAGACTTTAACCTCCCCCATATCGACTGGGCGACACTGTCAGGTACAGAAGGCGAGTCACATAGAATGATCGAATTTCTAGAAGAAAATTATCTAAGCCAAATGGTTTCTGAGCCAACTCGACAAAATAATATACTCGAACTTGTTATAACGATCCAAGCTAACCTAGTCAGTAATGTCACGGAAGAAGAACACCTCGGTTCTTGCGATCATAAATTAGTGCACGTCGACATTAGAGCTCAATCATCAGTGACTGAAAATAAAGTAAAGGTGCCCAATTTCAAAATAGATATCTACGTAGAAATCCGACAAAAACTAACAGAAATACAAGTATCAGATGACGGCAACGTAGAGGAAGCCTGCATGGCTAAGCTTTAAAAATCACTTACTCACTCAGCAGAACACATTCGTCCCCTTATGCGAGAAGCGAATTAACACTAATAAAAGCCCACCGTGGTTTACAATCAGTCAATGAGAGAAAATTGTTTGACAGGTTAAAGAAAGAACAAAGCACGCCCGAAAATATTAGACTTTATAATGATGCCAGGCGACGAGTAAAAAGACTAGTATGTCAAGCAAAGCGTAGATATGAAGAAAATATTGCAGCCAACTGTAAAAATAATCCGAAATCTTTCTTCAGTTACATAAACAACAGAAAGGCGATCAAAAGTGGTATTGGACCTTTAACAAACAGCGACGGTGCACTAGTGACTGACAGCCAACACAATGCAAACCTCTTAAACAATTACTTTTCCTCGGTGTTTAATACTAACAGTCTTCCTCCCACTACCACCAACACCAGTACTATTGTAAATCTGGAGCATGCATTGCCTAATTTTGAAATAACAACCGATGAAGTCCTTTAAGCTCTCCATTCACTTAAAACAAATAAAAGTCCCGGACCCGACAAAGTACATCCTATACTGCTTAAAGAAACAAAGAGCGAAATACTCTCCTCCCTCACTACCGTATTCAATATGTCCGTGCGACAAGGCATCGTCCCTTCGGATTGGAAAAAGGCTAACGTGACACCGATTTTTAAGAAAGGAAACAAAAAAATACCAGGTAACTACCGACCCATTAGTCTAACTTCAATTGTAGGTAAGCTACTCGAGAGCATAATTAAAGACAAAATTGTGAGTTACCTCGAAAGTCAATCATTAATTGGGGATTCACAACATGGCTTCCGTAACAAAAGATCCTGATTGTCAAACCTACTAACCTTTTATAACGATCTCTTCTCAGTTTATGACGTAACTAAATCAAACAACCCCCCCCTCCCGCCAAAAAATAAAAAAAGGGGAGAGAAGAAAAGAAAACGTATGGGCACCAACGGGGTCCTAAAAAATCCTATTGCTCCGTCCACCTCTCAGTCTGTGCCGAAACGAAGGCAGAACGCGGCAGGGTGCTCTGACCTCTCCTGACCCCGCACGGAAGGTCCGGAGTGGCTGGCCTCGCCCCTGTCCTCGCCACCCGCCCCGCACACACCAAATTATGTCCTGGGCTCCGGCAGCGACCGCCCCGATTTGCATTTACACCCCCCCCCCCCCCCCCCCCATCTCTCTCTCTCTCTCTCTCTCTCTCTCTCTCTCTCTCTCTCTCTCTCTCTCTCTCTCTCTCTCTCTCTCTCTCTTTTCCAGTACGTGACACCCGATCAAAAAATGACTCTCAGCCACGTCCCTCCACACCTCCCGTGTAAATAAACGTCATGCATCGCAACAAACGCGTAACCATGAATCCGCAAGTACCACCACCTCTATTACCAAGCCTTTAGATAACTTAGAAGTCCTTAATATCAATGCGCGTAGCCTAAGCAACAAGTTTTATGAACTGAGATGTCTTGCTCTGACAGAAAATTTTGACGTAATTGCTATAACCGAAACATTTATCGACACCACAAATATTGATTTAAGTACAAAATGCAACACAGATGGCTACTGACTCTTCAACAAAGATCGTTAAACCGTAGAGGTGGTGGTGTCACCCTTTTTGTCAAAAGCTATTTGCAACCCACTGACAGAAAACCAAGAGACAGTAACGTTGAACATTTGTGCGTGCGAGTAAACATTGCAAAAGTCAATTTAAATATATGTGTTACATACAGGCCTCCGGGGCAATCACTCGAAAAAGATGTTGAAATGTACAGCGTTTTAAGGCAGTCACTTTATAACTGCGACTCACTGATATTAGGAGACTTTAACCTCCCCCATATCGACTGGGCGACACTGTCAGGTACAGATGTAGAGTCATATAGAATGATCGAATTTTTATAAGAAAATTATCTAAGCCAAATGGTTTCTGAACCAACTCGACAAAATAACATACTAGACCTTGTTATAACGACCCAAGATAACCTAGTCAGTAATGTCACGGTAGGAGAAAACCTCGGTTCTTGCGATCATAAATTAGTGCGCGTCGACATTACAGCTCAAACATCAGTGACTGAAAATAAAATAATGGTGCCCAATTTCAAAAGAGCTAACTTCGTAGAAATCAGAAGAAAACTAACAGAAATACAACTATCAGATGACGGCAATGAAGAGAAAGCCTGGCTAAACTTTAAAAATCATTTACTCACTCAGTAGATCACATTCGTCCCTATGAGTGAAAACCGAAGTAACACTAATAAAAGCCCACCTTGGTTTAATAGCGAAATTACACACTCAGTCAAAGAGAGAAAATTGTTTTACAGGTTAAAGAAAGAACATAGAACGGCCGAAAACATTAGACTTTATCATGATGCCAGGCGACGAGTAAAAAGATTAGTATGTCAGGCAAAGCGTAGATATGAAGAAAATATTGCGGCACACCGTAAAAATAATCCGAAATCCTTCTTCAGTTACATAAACAACAGAAAGGCGATCATAAGTGGAATTGGACCTTTAACAAACAGTGACGGTGCACTAGTGATTGACAGCCATCATATTGCAAACCTCTTAAACAACTACTTTTCCTCGGTGTTTATTATTAACAGCCTTCCCACCACTACCACCTACAGCAGTACTAATGTAAATCTCGAGCATGCATTGCCAAACTTTGAAATAACAACCGATGAAGTCCTTAAAGCTCTCCAATCACTTTAAAAAAATTAAAGTCCCGGACCTGACAAAGTACATCCTATACTGCTTAAAGAGACGAAGAGCGAAATACTCTCCTCCCTCTGAACCGTATTCAATATGTCCTTGCGACAAGGCATCGTCCCTTCGGATTGGAAAAAGGCTAACGTGACACCGATTTTTAAGGAAGGAGACAAAAAATTACCAGGTAATTACAGGCTCATTATTCTAACTTCAGTTGTAGGTAAGCTACTTGAGGGGATAATTAGACACAAAATTGTGAGCTACCCTGAAAGCCACTCATTAATTGGGGACTCACAACATGGCTTCCGTAATAAAAGATCCTGCCTATCAAACCTATTGACCTTCTATAACGACCTCTTCTCAGTTTATGACGTAACCAAATCATTAGACATAGTCTATCTTGATTTCCAGAAAGCGTTTGTTAAACTCCTACATCATAAATTACTTTAAAAATTAAAGCAAATAGGTATTAACGGTCAATTACACCAATGGATCGCGAGTTCGTTGAGTAACAGACAACAAAGAATGGTGTTTGATGGATTTAACTCAGAGTGGGCGCCGGTCACTAGTGGCGTCCCTCAGGGCTCGGTTCTTGGCCCATGGCTCTTCATTATTTACATCAACGATGTGGATGTTGGACTCAATAATCGCATTAGTAAATTTGCAGACGACACAAAGATTGGTAACTCGGTTCTCACTGACGAAGACAGGCAAAGCCCCCAAGAGGATTTGCACAAAATTTCAGCTTGGTCGGATAGATGGGAGATGCCCTTTAACGTAGACTAGTGCCAGGTCTTTTAAGTTGGAACAAGAAATAAGAAGTTCGATTACGAAATGCGCGGCGTTAAACTCAGAAGCGTTCAATGCGTTAAGGACTTGGGGGTCAAAATCGCGTCAAACCTAAAATTCTCACAGCAATGCATCGATGCAGCAAATAAAGCGAACAGAATGTTGGGCTTCATTAAAAGAAACTTTTTATTCAAGAATAAAGATGTAATACTTCCGCTTTACAAAAGTTTAGTCAGACCCCACTTGGAATATGCGGTACAGTTTTGGTCTCCCCACAAAGGAAAGGACATTGGTAAATTAGAAGGTGTTAAGCGTCGGGCAACAAAAATGATTCCCTCCTTACGCAGCAAATCCTACGAAGAAAGACTTTCCACCCTTAACATGTTCTCTCTTGAGAAACGTAGCCTCCAAGGAAAACTGATCAAATGTTTTAAAATACTTAATGGTTTCACGAATGTAGACAGATCAAAAATTGTTTATGATCGATAACACTTGCGAACTAGGAACAATAGCATAAGACTCAAATGTAGACAAGTAAACTCAGACTGCACCAAAATTTTTCTTCACCAACGTTGTAGTGCGAGAATGGAATAAGCTCCCACCTCAGTGGTCCAGTGTAACACAATTGACTCCTTTAAAAACAAGCTCGACCGTCACTTCCTTGAACTTAATATTAACTAGAGTAGAAATGCAACGTTTTGGAGCCATCTGATTAATGTAGAATCACTTAGGTTTAAGGACAGACCACCTAGTCTGGACCATGTGGTCTGTGTGGTCTGATTTTCTATGTAAATCTACGTAAATCTCTCTCTCACAAGGTCTTTTATGTGGGAAATCCGTCCATTCTTCAGGTTTCATTAGCTTTAGACTATTTTTTATCTGTGTTTCATTTCCGCGCCCACTTATCCCGCTTTCTAATTTATTTCTTCTTTTCTGTTTTCTTATATCTGCTGCTTCTTCATTTTTGTTTTTTCTTCCTCCGTTCACTTAATGTCTTCCTCGTTCACTTCTTAATATTCTGCTTCCTCTTTCTTCTTTATCTTTTATTACTGTTATCTTCTTTATCTTTCTTCCTTCTTCTTTTCCATCCATATCTTGTTACTTTTCTTGTTGTAGTTCGTATTCTAGCCTCATTTTCCTCCCTTATTGTCTTCCTTTTTCTTTATCTTCTTACAAATTATCCCTTTCTCCTCGCCTTATTTTCTTTTCTTCCTCTACTTTATCTTCTTTTTCTTACGGCGTCTTTTCCTCCCCGTAACCTCATCATCACTCCTTTTTCCTCACGCCCACCTTCATTTACGTCCTCATTTCATCCTTCCAATTGTCCCAAAATTCTCTCTCTCTCTCTCTCTCTCTCTCTCTCTCTCTCTCTCTCTCTCTCTCTCTCTCTCTCTCTCTCTCTCTCTCTCTCTCTCTCTCTCTCTCTCTCTCTCTCTCTCTCTCTCTTTCTCTCTCTCTCTCTCTCTCTCTCTCTCTCTCTCTCTCTCTCTCTCTCTCTCTCTCTCTCTCTCTCTCTCTCTCTCTCTCTCTCTCTCTCTCTCTCTCTCTCTCTCTCTCGCGCTGTGTTTATTTTTCATATCAAACGTGTCCGTTTCTCTTATCGTATTTAACTCTTTCGCTGTAGTAGATATCACCATTAAATTTACTATCACTATATTACCTCCCAATCCACTGCCTACACATCACCACCACGCATTATTAACCTCATCATCAGACGTGTCCTCGTCTTCACCGTTATTAACACCACGATTCACTTCCACTATTATCCACTAATTGTTACTTTACAGAGACTTCAAGAAACGTTGCGATTACTGTACGAGACTTGTGCGGAACGTTGTGATTATCGTGGATTTTTTTCTAAATGCGTAGAAACTTTTCTGAAGGTGTGGGCATTTTTTTGAAGGCGTGGAAACTTTTTTGAAGGCGTGGGAACCTTTTTTTTTTTATTTGTGAGGGGGCTGTATGGAAAACGTGAAAAAGAAAAGCTGTACAAGAAGACGTGGGAACCTTTTTTTATTTGTGAGGGGGCTGTATGGAAAACGTGACAAAGAAATGCTGCACAAGAAGACGATGGAACCTTTTTATTTGTGAGGGGGCTGTATGGAAAATGTGACAAAGAAAAGCTGTACAAGAACAAAAACAATAATATATTAAGACATCAATAAATAACAGTAGTATGAAAAAACTGAAAAAAAACATGAATAGGAACAACGCTCAAAGACTTCAATAAATAACTAATACGAAATAACAACGAAAAATATGAACAATGACAACAATGATAAGAAGAATAATTTAAGCGCTCTATAAATAACATTAAAAATCAATATGAAATAACAACGAAAAAAAGATCCCAGAAATTCCTTCCTTCTCAAGCGCCAATGAAGGTGTTGATGTGCAGGGAAGGTTTGTGTGTGGCAAACAGGGTGAAGCGAATAACACACACACACACACACACACACACACACACACACACACACACACACAGTCGTACACCGCTACACCGCTCCTACTGTCACTGTCACGCTTGTAATGCCATAACCGTATTTCACTGTTTGGAGGGAGCTGAACCCCCCTCACTCCCTCTGCCCTCATCGCCTGCCTCCTCCTCCCTTCCCATCCCCTACCACACCTTCCGTTCTTATACCTTCCCACTCCCTTCCCTTACAAAATCCTTCCCTACCACACACCTCCCTATTCCCCTGTTCCCTCTTTCCTGCCCCTTCCCTTACCACACAACTCTCACCCTCTCTCTACTCTCCTCCATGATCTCTTTCTCTCTCTCCCTTCCTCTTATCTCTCCCTTCATCACCTCCCATCATTGCCCTACTTCCCAACCTCTTCCCATTCCTTTTTCACCCTCCCCTTCCCTCCCTCCCATCTCCCATCACCACAAATCACAGTCGCCTGATTTCCATGTCCTCCCCATCGCCCCATCCATCCTTCCTCTCCTCTATCTGACGCCACAATAGCCCCTTCCTCCTTCCCTTGTCCCTTCCCTAACCCTTCCTCGTTTCCCTTTATTCAGAGTCAATCTCCTTCCCTCCCTCCATCCTCCCTTCGTCCTGTGCTCTCTCTTATTTGCCCTTTGTTTTATATATATATATATATATATATATATATATATATATATATATATATATATATATATATATATATATATATATATATTTTTTTTTTTCTGTTTCCTCTTAGTCTCCTCTTTCTAATATATTTCACCCTATATGCTTTTCCCTCTATTTCTCCTTTTCTTCTTTACTCTCAACACTCCCCACTTTATATAATTATGTTTGAAGGAAGGCAAGACTGTCAAGTAAAAGTGGCACTTGTCAAGTTGTCATCCTCTTACACTTTACAAACTGTGAGTGGAGTAGGTAGGAAGACACCTACTGAAACGTGTGCAAGCCACTACCGGTGAGGTATATATGGGAACCGAGGAGGGTGCTGAGGCCCTTCAAAAACCCTTCTCATGTCCTAACTAACCGTTTCCTATTCTCATCAACACCAGAGAGTAGTCCAACATGCTTTCTAAACACAGATCCTCTCTCACACCACACCACACATTCACACAACATACACACCTTTTCCCAAAATTTGAAACTCAAAATTGCACAGCATAGCATTGCCTCTGAGTAACCGCATGGGTGGGGGGGGGGGAGGGGCACAAATTCCCCCAAGGAGCACTCCCCTTCTGCCTGCCAGCTTGAGAGGTGTCATGATAACTCATCGAACCTCTTTCTTCCCAATTTCTGCAATATTCGCGGTCTTCGTTCTAATTTTCATTTTGTGGAGCACCATCTCTCCTCCTCGAAACCTTACCTTCTCTTCCTCACCGAAATACAGGTTTCTGAGGCTACTGACAGCAATTTCTACTATGTTCCCTCCTACTATCTCTATCCTAAAGTTCCTAAAGCTGGATGTTGCCTCTACGTGCAACGACATCACTTGCTCTTGTGCCCACGACATTGACTCTTTAAAATTTTCCACCATCTGGCGAAGACTTCATTGTCATTCTATTACTAAATACTGTTAATCTCTCACCTAACTCTATCAACTATGTAAAATTCTTTGACTATTTTAACTCTAAAGTGGAGCACATCTTGACCCACTCTCCCTTCGCTGAAATCTCCATCCTAGGATATTTCAATGTTCACCACCAGCTTTGGCTTCCATCCTCTTTCACTGACCAGCCTGGTGAACAAGCCTACAACTTTGCTTTCCTCAACTATCCAGAACAGTTGGTTCAGCACCCTACACGTATTCCCGACCATCTTTGAGACAGGCCCAACATACTAAACCACTTCCTTACCTCTAACCTTTCTACTTACTCTGTCAAACTGTTCTATCCATTGGGCTCCTCTGATCAAAACCCTATTTCTGTATCCTGTCCTATCGCTCCTGTACATCTTCTGGACCCACCGAAGAGGCGATGCTTCTGGCATTTTGCCTCAGCTCGGTGGGACGACCTGAGGATGTACTTTTCCGATTTCCCGTGGATTGATTACTGGTTCCAGGAGAGAGACCCCTCTGTGTGTGCCCAGCGAATCACAGAGGTGATTGTCTCTGGAATGGAGGCATACACTCCACGTTCTTTCTCTACTGCTCATGCTAAAAAGTCTTGGTTTAATCACGCTTGTTATCGTGCTCACAAAAAAAAGCTCACAAAAGGTACCAGAGCCCTCGAACTCCCGCTAACCATGATCTCTACATTTCCGCCCGCAATCGTGCCAAATCTATTCTTCGACTTACCAAAAGCTCTTTCATTCATAAGAAATGTCAAAACATCTTAACCTCAGACCTTGCTATCATTTCCGATTGGGGTAAAAGGACCCTTGTGTCCTTCAATGCCTCAAAAACCCAGCCTCTCCATTTATCAACTCGACACAATCATCCAAACATCTATCCCCTATTTTTCGACAACACTCAGCTGTCGCCTTCTTCAACACTAAACATCCTCGGTCTATCCAACTCAAAATCTTAACTGGAAACTTCACATCTCCTCTCTCACTAAATCAGCTTCTTCGAAGTTGGGCGTTCTGTATCGTCTCCGCCAGTTCTTCTCCCCCGCACAGTTGCTATCCATATACAGGGGCCTTGTCCGCACTCGTATGGAAAATGCATCTCACGTGTGTGGGGGCTCCACTCACACAGCTCTCTTGGACAGAGTGGAGTCTAAGGCTCTTCGTCTCATCAGCTCAACTCCTCTTACTGATACCCTCCTACCTATTAAATTCCACCGCCATATTGCCTTTTTTCTATGTTCTATCGATATTTTCACGCTGACTGCTCTTCTGAACTTGCTAACTGCATGCCTCCCCCCCTTCCGCGGCCTCGCCGCACACGACTTTCTACTCAAGCTCATCCCTTTACTGTCCAAATCCCTTACGCACGAGTTAACCAGCATTTTCACTCTTTCATCCCTCACGCTGGTAAACTCTGGAACAATCTTCCTTCATCTGTATTTCCTCCTGCCTACGACTTGAACTCTTTCAAGAGGAGGGTATCAGGACACCTCTCCTCCCGAAATTGATCTATCTTTCGGCCACTCCTCTGGACTCTTTTTAAGAGCAGTGAGTAACGGGCTTTTTTTTATTATTGTTTCCTGATTTATGCCCTTGAATTGTCTCCTTTGCTGTAAAAAAAAGAACTTATCTCAATAGTTTCCAACTTTTCCTTTCTTTTTCGGGTGGTGGCAGGGACGGTCACTCCATACATAGACATTAACGAGTCTATATTTTCTTTCAGGCAGTGAGAGGAGAGGGGTTGGGGTGGGTGCTACACATACAAAGAGTCACATACATGATTTTTTTTCTTCTAAGGAAATGATTGGTGGAAGAGATGGAGAAAGAGATAACATAAACGGACGCACGTACACATTTCAGTCTCTTTTCTTTGGTCAGTGAGAGGGCGGGGAGGTGGGTATTCCATATGCAAAAGATCACACATATATATTTTTTCTCTCCCAAACCCTTGATCTGCAGAGAGGCAACAGTAATGGCGGCCCAAACGTCGACTTCCAGCACTTGGTATCTGGCTTGGGCCGCGGCCTGCACTGAATCTTGCCTAGCCATTCATGCAGGGAGATGGTGGTGGGGGTTGAGGGAGGAGTAAGGGCGAGGGAGGAGGAAGGGAAAGGGAGGAAGGGAGAGGAGGAGAGAGCGGAGGAGGGTGAGGCAGAAAGTGTTGAAGACGAAGAGGAAGACAGAGCAAGGAGGAGGAGGAAGAGAGTGATGCGGAGGTAGAAAGAGTAAAAGATGCGGAAAGCGATGAGCGGGCGAGGAGCAGGAGGAAGAGGCAGGGCGGCGACGGGCAGCGGGAAGGGGAGAGGTGGAAAGGGAGAGGTGGAAAGGGTGAGGCAGGAAGTGTTGAAGGTGTGGAGGAAGAGAGAAAAGGAGAAGCAAGGGAGTGATGCGAAGGAAGAAAGAGTAAAAGATGTGGAGGGAGAGTAAGAGGAGGAAGAGGATGGAGTGTGAGTAATAAGAGAGAGGGGAAGGAGGGAAGAATGGAGGAGAGTGTTGAGATGGGGAGGAGGAGAGAGCAGGAGCGAGGAAGAGGAGAGGTGGAGATGGAAAGAGTGGATGCTGGGGAGGGAGAAAGTAAGGGGATGGAGTGTGAGGGAGAGGAAGACGGAGAGGGAAAGGTATATATGGAGAAAAATAGAGGAGGAGGAGGGAAGGGAG
This sequence comes from Eriocheir sinensis, assembly GCF_024679095.1. NCBI lineage: Eukaryota > Metazoa > Arthropoda > Malacostraca > Decapoda > Varunidae > Eriocheir > Eriocheir sinensis. The sequence goes on along the minus strand of NW_026111549.1, from coordinate 81,203 downwards.
AGGGAAAGTTAGAAGGAATTATAGAGGGAGAAGAAAGGGGAGATAGAGAGGTGAGAGAAAGGGAGCAGGCAGGAGGTAGGAGAGGATTGAAAAATGAAACAGAAAACAAAACAAAATATAGGAAGGATTATGGAAGGAAGAGATGGGAGGGATGGTGAGTAGTGGAGTAGGATGAAAGAAAAGGTGAGAAGGGAAACAGGAAAGGATGGATGGAAAAGATATGGCGGCAAGGAGATATGGAGGAAAAAAGGGAGAATATAAGAAAGAGCTAAATTATAAAAAAAAACAAGGAAATAGAAAAGAACAAAAAAAACAATAGCAAACTCGCAAAAGTAAAGGAAAAGAAGAAATAAAGGAATTAAATAATATATAAAAGGAAAATAAAAAAATGTAAGACAGGAATAGAAAAGCAGAGAGGAAATAGGCAAATTCAAAGAAGGAGAAATAAGAGGAAAGAAGACAACGAGAAGCAAAGAAAGGAGAAAAGAAAACTAGGAGATAAAGAGGCTGCCGGAAGATAAATTACGAACTGTTGAAGAGACAAATTAACGAAACGATTTATAAAGAAGAGAAAGGAGAGAAGAGACAAAGACAAATGGAGACACAGGAAGAGAAACAAGGAGAAAAAAGGGAAAAAGAAAGAAAACAAATAAAATATATATAAACAGAAGACACACAGAATGCCAAGACACGAGAGAAAACGACGCAATGGAAGTGAAAGTGTTGCAGAAAACTGGAGAGAAAAAAAACAAAAATAAGCAAACGTGAATGTAGTGGAAAAAGAAGATAAAAAGTTTGCAGGAAAGAAAATCTGGAAAAATGGAAACGAATAAACAAGAGTGAGAAGGAGAAAAAGGGAGGGGAGGAAGGAAAAAGACACAGTGGGAAGAAGAATATAAAAAAAATTCGGAGAAAGGAGAAAATGAGCAAGAGAAAGTAAGTAAAAGAGATTAAGGAAAGAAAAAGAGACAAGAGACAGAGAGAGAGAGAGAGAGAGAGAGAGAGAGAGAGAGAGAGAGAGAGAGAGAGAGAGAGAGAGAGAGAGAGAGAGAGAGAGAGAGAGAGAGAGAGAGAGAGAGAGAGAGAGACTCGGGGGGGGGGAGAGTGAGACAGAGGGTTAAGGCTGAGGAAAGAGAGCAAAGAGGAAGTGTGAGGTGTTTACGAAATAGGCCAAGATTTGTTCCACGAGCTATTTGTTTCTTCCTGACGCCGGAAGGAAAGGAGAGAAGAAGAAAGGAAGGAAGGAAGGAAGGAAGGGAGAGAGGAAGAAAGGAAGGAAGGAAGGATGGAAGGAAGGAAGAGAGGAAGAAAGGAAGGAAGGAAGGAAGGAAGGAAGGAAGGAAGGAAGGAGGGGAGAGAGGAAGAAAGGAAGGAAGGAAGGAAGGAAGGAAGGAAGGAAGGAAGGGAGAGAGGAAGTAAGGAAGGCCGGGAGGGAGGAGGATAAGAAGAGAGGAAAGCCAGATCCAGTTTTCTGTATCACTTGCTCTTTCTTTTTGTATCCGTGTGTGTGTGTGTGTGTGTGTGTGTGTGTGTGTGTGTGTGTGTGTCTGTCACTTTGGTAGTCATCAATCACTCATCTCTTTCTTTCAGGTATTTTTCAATTCGTTTCATTTTTTCTGCTTCGTTTTAAAACATTTTCGTGTCTCTGTTCGTTGCTTCGTTAGTCTCTTAGTCCAGCAATCCGTCGGTCAGTCGTCCAGTTTGTCTGTCTGAATTTGTTTGTCTGTCTATATGAACCTTGTTTATGACTCTCCCGATTTTTTTCTGCTTATCTGTCAGCGTGTCTATCTGCCTGTCTGTCTGTCTATTTGTGTATTTACCTGTATTTGTCTTTGTTTGTTTCTCTGTCTGTCTGTCTGTATCTGTCTATCTCTCTCTCTCTCTCTCTCTCTCTCTCTCTCTCTCTCTCTCTCTCTCTCTCTCTCTCTCTCTCTCTCTCTCTCTCTCTCTCTCTCTCTCTCTCTCTCTCTCTCTCTCTCTCTCTCTCTCTCTCTCTCTCTCTCTCTCTCTCTCTCTCTCTCTCTCTCTCTCTCTCTCTCTCTCTCTCTCTCTGTGTGTGTGTGCCATCGGGGTCGTGTACGGCAGGAAACGTTTCAGGCTTCGCTAAACTAAAACCTTGACTCGCGAGGCTCAGGGCGGAGAAAAGACAGAGAAAATAAGAAAGAAACTGTACAAAAAGAAAAACAATACAGCACTTAGGAGATAAAAAAGCCAAAGCAATGAGAGAACGCACATAAAAAAGGAGAGACGCTTGCACACCTTTGCTCTAAAAATAAAGAATATAATAAATAGCAAACAGAGAAATAAATGTCATGATACTTACAGATGAAAAAGGAAGAAGACAAAGTTCATACGAAAATAAAATACAAAGAAGATGAAACACATGCACATCTTCACCTTCCTCCTCCACGCCCCCCTAAAATATAAGAAAAAAATAAAATTAATTACAAATAAATAAAAAAAACTGTCAGAGCAATGACGTGGCAACAGGTGGAAAAGATAAAGGTTAAAACAAAAAGCACGAAAAAAAAGAAACCCTGTGCTCACCTTCACCCCTCATATACCTAAAAGAAAACATAATGAATTGCTCGGGAGGGAAAACAATGACAACGTTAAAATGAAAAAGAAAAAAAAATCAAATTGCATTCACCGGACATCTGATGCAACAGACCAACAAAGAAAAGAATGAGAAGATAAAAAGAAAACAAATAACTCGACCTGCATCAGCCAAACACTTAACATTAAAAAAAAAAAAAAAAATATATATATATATATATATATATATATATATATATATATATATATATATATATATATATATATATATATATATATATATATATATATATATATATATATACCAGGCAAAAAAAAAATTGATGAAACAGAATCCAACAGTGACTTTAATTCAGAAAAAAATAAGAAAACTGTTATTGAAAAGAAGACAAGTGAGAATACTAATGGAAACACTTTACTGAAAGACAAAAAAAGAACAAGAAAAAAAAACAATCGAAAAAAAAAGAAAAAAACATCTAATAGAATAAACAAATGGAAGTTATTTGCAAGGAACTGTTAGTGAAAAAAATATAACAACAACAAGAAAAATCAAAAGTAAAAGAATATAAAACAAATTGAAATAGTTTAGTTAGACACCAATGGGAAATCAGAGAGCAGCCTTCAACTCATTCACTCACACAAAACATAACGAGCATTCATCAAAGAAAAAATACATTGAAAAACTAATGCAACAAATGGTTTAGTGGACGGCCATAAATATCCAAGACCCCCCGTCACGTTACCGAGTGGAAAACGGGAGGCACGGACTGGAAAGAGAGAGTGGGAGGAAAGGCGCGGAGGGGAAAGGGAGATAGGGAGGGAGGGAGAAGAAGAGGGAAGGACGGAGAAACTTGTAGGCAGGCAGGTGGAGAGGAAGGAAGATGTATAGGTAGGTGAAAGGAACAAAGGAGAGAGAAATAGGGGGAGGGAGAGAGCGAGGGATATTCGTGGGAAGGTAGAGAAAGGGAGGAAGAGAAAAAAAGGGAACAAAAGGAAGGATGGAGGTGGAAGAGAGGTAGAGATATTCGTAAGAAGGTAGAGAGGAAGGAGATAATTAGAAATTTTGGTGAACAGAGAGGGAGAATAGTGAAAGTAAGCAGAGAGACGAAACGCAGAAGGCAGAGACGGAGAGTAAAGGCTGATTAGTTAAGTTTATTGACCACACATTTCAGTCGGCATACAAAACAATCTTAAATGATACAAACTCTAATATAACACAACAAAACGTAATACTGAACATAAAACATTAATGTTCCATAATTTTCTGCCAACCATAAAAACTGATGGATGCAATTACACACCTAAAGGATAATTGGAAACACAATAAACTGGAAGGACGCGCAAAACAACCGTCAAGAAGAGAAGGAAGCTGTCCACTACTATAAACTCAAACCCAGACAGAGAGAAAGATACAGAGAGAGGAAGATATTCAAGGAGATTAAACGGAAGGAACAGACGAATGGAGCGAGTTTTGACACACGGAAGGGAGGGATGGAAGTAAATAAGAGACTGAAACGATGGACGAGAGGGAGGCAGAGGAAGTTGGGTGTAACTGAACGTTTGTGGAGAGAGCAGCGTGGGTAGACACACAAATACAACATAATATAAATATAAGAGTAAAGTGAAGCGTGTTTGGGAAGCTATAGCGAGGGTGCCGTAACGAGGGTGGAAAGTAAGAAGGATTTACAAGTCAAACAGGAAAACAACACTCAACGCCTCACGTCACAACACAAAGCTTGGCGTGGGTGGTCTGAGCGGCTTACTGAAGCTTACGCCCATACTCCGAGCTCTCCCTCCCTCCGCAATTCCATCTACATCAGTTGCAACAATGTAATTACTCCAGACTCCCAACGAGCTGTCTATGAACCTCTGTTACGGGTTAATGGCCACGCCCAACAGTTTATACCGTACTGCCCTTTCAGTATTATTATGGCGCAAAGAAGTCCAGAAGATAGGAATTGGAAGTGAAAGATGAGGAATTCAGATCAAACGCGAGATTTTAAAAGCTGACACAGGTTGAGAATAAAATTAAACAATGTAAAAACAAATGATAATAAATGAATATATAAATGTAAACTAATAGGTAACTTATGTCACTGTTCCGATTCAGTGGAGGAGAAGATTGCAGAACATCCTGTGGAATGAACTTTGATGCCATTTTGAGAACACGGACAAGAGCTGAGGAAGGGAGGAAGAAAAGTAGAGATAACGTGTGTGTGTGTGTGTGTGTGTGTGTGTGTGTGTGTGTGTGTGTGTGTGTGTGTGTGTGTGTGTGCGTGCGTGCGTGCGTGCGTGCGTCACTTGAAAAACTCGCCGACGCGAGCCTGATCAGGAAGTGTAAGCAAAGGTTTGGCCCTTAATCCAGGCGGAGAAAGGAGGTCCTCTCTCTCTCTCTCTCTCCGCTTACAGACTCTTTGCAGAGAGCTTGACATGGACTTCTTCAACGCCTGGGACAATTTCTATGGACAAAGTGAGCTCTTCCACAGGGACGGATTGCACCTGTCTCCCATCGTGGCAGCCAGATTCGGAAGGCTCCTCAACGACGCAGTACGCGACATCCGATCAAAAAACGAGTCTCAGCCACGTCCCTCCACCCCGCCCGTGTAAACAGACGCCGTGCACCGCAGCAAACCCGTAACCGTGATCCCGCAAATACCACCACCTCTATTACCAAGACTTTAGTAACTTAAAAGTCCTTAGTTTCAATGCGCGTAGCATAAGAAACACATTTGATGAACTGAGATGTCTTGCTCTAACAGAAAATTTTGACATAATTGCTATAACCGAAACATTTATCGACACCACAATTACTGATTTAAGTTCCGAATACAACACAGAAGGCTACAGACTCTTCAACAAAGATCGTGTAAACCGTAGAGGCGGTGGCGTCGCCCTTTATGTCAAAAGCTATTTGCAATCCACTGACAAAACACCAAGAAACAGTAACGTTGAACATTTGTGCGTGCGAGTAAACATTGCAAAAGTCAATTTAAATATATCTGTCACCTACAGGCCTCCCGGGCAATCACTCGATGACGACCTTGAAATGTACAGCGTCTTAAGGCAGTCACTTAATAACAACGACTCACTGATATTAGGAGACTTTAACCTCCCCCATATCGACTGGGCGACACTGTCAGGTACAGAAGGCGAGTCACATAGAATGATCGAATTTCTAGAAGAAAATTATCTAAGCCAAATGGTTTCTGAGCCAACTCGACAAAATAATATACTCGAACTTGTTATAACGATCCAAGCTAACCTAGTCAGTAATGTCACGGAAGAAGAACACCTCGGTTCTTGCGATCATAAATTAGTGCACGTCGACATTAGAGCTCAATCATCAGTGATTGAAAATAAAGTAAAGGTGCCCAATTTCAAAAGAGATATCTACGTAGAAATCCGACAAAAACTAACAGAAATACAACTATCAGATGACGGCAACGTAGAGGAAGCCTGCATGGCTAAGCTTTAAAAATCACTTACTCACTCAGCAGAACACATTCGTCCCCTTGTGCGAGAAGCGAATTAACACTAATAAAAGCCCACCGTGGTTTACAATCAGTCAATGAGAGAAAATTGTTTTACAGGTTAAAGAAAGAACAAAGCACGCCCGAAAATATTAGACTTTATAATGATGCCAGGCGACGAGTAAAAAGACTAGTATGTCAAGCAAAGCGTAGATATGAAGAAAATATTGCAGCCAACTGTAAAAATAATCCGAAATCTTTCTTCAGTTACATAAACAACAGAAAGGCGATCAAAAGTGGTATTGGACCTTTAACAAACAGCGACGGTGCACTAGTGACTGACAGCCAACACAATGCAAACCTCTTAAACAATTACTTTTCCTCGGTGTTTAATACTAACAGTCTTCCTCCCACTACCACCAACACCAGTACTATTGTAAATCTGGAGCATGCATTGCCTAATTTTGAAATAACAACCGATGAAGTCCTTTAAGCTCTCCATTCACTTAAAACAAATAAAAGTCCCGGACCCGACAAAGTACATCCTATACTGCTTAAAGAAACAAAGAGCGAAATACTCTCCTCCCTCACTACCGTATTCAATATGTCCGTGCGACAAGGCATCGTCCTTCGGATTGGAAAAAGGCTAACGTGACACCGATTTTTAAGAAAGGAAACAAAAAAATACCAGGTAACTACCGACCCATTAGTCTAACTTCAATTGTAGGTAAGCTACTCGAGAGCATAATTAAAGACAAAATTGTGAGTTACCTCGAAAGTCAATCATTAATTGGGGATTCACAACATGGCTTCCGTAACAAAAGATCCTGATTGTCAAACCTACTAACCTTTTATAACGATCTCTTCTCAGTTTATGACGTAACTAAATCAAACAACCCCCCCCCTCCCGCCAAAAAATAAAAAAAAGGGGAGAGAAGAAAAGAAAACGTATGGGCACCAACGGGGTCCTAAAAAATCCTATTGCTCCGTCCACCTCTCAGTCTGTGCCGAAACGAAGGCAGAACATTATGGGGGGAAGGGTGTGTCGGGCAGGGCCAGGGCAACACGGGGACGGGAGGCGCGGCAGGGTGCTCTGACCTCTCCTGACCCAGCACGGAAGGTCCGGAGTGGCTGGCCTCGCCCCTGTCCTCGCCACCCGCCCCGCACACACCAAATTATGTCCTGGGCTCCGGCAGCGCCCGCCCCGATTTGCATTTACACCGCCCCCCCCCCCCATCTCTCTCTCTCTCTCTCTCTCTCTCTCTCTCTCTCTCTCTCTCTCTCTCTCTCTCTCTCTCTCTCTCTCTCTCTCTCTCTCTCTCTCTCTCTCTCTCTCTCTCTCTCTCTCTCTCTCTCTCTCTCTCTCTCTCTCTCTCTCTCTCTCTCTCTCTCTCTCTCTCTCTCTCTCTCTCTCTCTCTCTCTCTAGCTCTCTCTCTCTCTCGGCTACCTCCTCTCTCTCTCTCTCTCTCTCTCTCTCTCTCTCTCTCTCTCTCTCTCTCTCTCTCTCTCTCTCTCTCTCTCTCTCTCTCTCTCTCTCTCTTTTCCAGTACGTGACACCCGATCAAAAAATGACTCTCAGCCACGTCCCTCCTCACCTCCCGTGTAAATAAACGTCATGCATCGCAACAAACGCGTAACCATGAATCCGCAAGTACCACCACCTCTATTACCAAGCCTTTAGATAACTTAGAAGTCCTTAATATCAATGCGCGTAGCCTAAGCAACAAGTTTTATGAACTGAGATGTCTTGCTCTGACAGAAAATTTTGACGTAATTGCTATAACCGAAACATTTATCGACACCACAAATATTGATTTAAGTACAGAATGCAACACAGATGGCTACTGACTCTTCAACAAAGATCGTTTAAACCGCAGAGGTGGTGGTGTCACCCTTTTTGTCAAAAGCTATTTGCAACCCACTGACAGAAAACCAAGAGACAGTAACGTTGAACATTTGTGCGTGCGAGTAAACATTGCAAAAGTCAATTTAAATATATGTGTTACATACAGGCCTCCGGGGCAATCACTCGAAAAAGATGTTGAAATGTACAGCGTTTTAAGGCAGTCACTTAATAACAGCGACTCACTGATATTATGAGACTTTAACCTCCCCCATATCGACTGGGCGACACTGTCAGGTACAGATGTAGAGTCATATAGAATGATCGAATTTTTATAAGAAAATTATCTAAGCCAAATGGTTTCTGAACCAACTCGACAAAATAACATACTAGACCTTGTTATAACGACCCAAGATAACCTAGTCAGTAATGTCACGGTAGGAGAAAACCTCGGTTCTTGCGATCATAAATTAGTGCGCGTCGACATTACAGCTCAAACATCAGTGACTGAAAATAAAATAATGGTGCCCAATTTCAAAAGAGCTAACTTCGTAGAAATCAGAAGAAAACTAACAGAAATACAACTATCAGATGACGGCAATGAAGAGGAAGCCTGGCTAAACTTTAAAAATTATTTACTCACTCAGTAGATCACATTCGTCCCTATGAGTGAAAACCGAAGTAACACTAATAAAAGCCCACCTTGGTTTAATAGCGAAATTACACACTCAGTCAAAGAGAGAAAATTGTTTTACAGGCTAAAGAAAGAACATAGAACGGCTGAAAACATTAGACTTTATCATGATGCCAGGCGACGAGTAAAAAGATTAGTATGTCAGGCAAAGCGTAGATATGAAGAAAATATTGCGGCACACCGTAAAAATAATCCGAAATCCTTCTTCAGTTACATAAACAACAGAAAGGCGATCATAAGTGGAATTGGACCTTTAACAAACAGTGACGGTGCACTAGTGACTGACAGCAATCACATTGCAAACCTCTTAAACAACTACTTTTCCTCGGTGTTTATTATTAACAGCCTTCCCACCACTACCACCTACAGCAGTACTAATGTAAATCTCGAGCATGCATTGCCAAACTTTGAAATAACAACCGATGAAGTCCTTAAAGCTCTCCAATCACTTAAAAAAAATTAAAGTCCCGGACCTGACAAAGTACATCCTATACTGCTTAAAGAGACGAAGAGCGAAATACTCTCCTCCCTCTGAACCGTATTCAATATGTCCTTGCGACAAGGCATCGTCCCTTCGGATTGGAAAAAGGCTAACGTGACACCGATTTTTAAGGAAGGAGACAAAAAATTACCAGGTAATTACAGGCTCATTATTCTAACTTCAGTTGTAGGTAAGCTACTTGAGGGCATAATTAGAAACAAAATTGTGAGCTACCCTGAAAGCCACTCATTAATTGGGGACTCACAACATGGCTTCCGTAATAAAAGATCCTGCCTATCAAACCTATTGACCTTCTATAACGACCTCTTCTCAGTTTATGACGTAACCAAATCATTAGACATAGTCTATCTTGATTTCCAGAAAGCGTTTGTTAAACTCCTACATCATAAATTACTTTAAAAATTAAAGCAAATAGGTATTAACGGTCAATTACACCAATGGATCGCGAGTTCGTTGAGTAACAGACAACAAAGAATGGTGTTTGATGGATTTAACTCAGAGTGGGCGCCGGTCACTAGTGGCGTCCCTCAGGGCTCGGTTCTTGGCCCATGGCTCTTCATTATTTACATCAACGATGTGGATGTTGGACTCAATAATCGCATTAGTAAATTTGCAGACGACACAAAGATTGGTAACTCGGTTCTCACTGACGAAGACAGGCAAAGCCCCCAAGAGGATTTGCACAAAATTTCAGCTTGGTCGGATAGATGGGAGATGCCCTTTAACGTAGACTAGTGCCAGGTCTTTTAAGTTGGAACAAGAAATAAGAAGTTCGATTACGAAATGCGCGGCGTTAAACTCAGAAGCGTTCAATGCGTTAAGGACTTGGGGGTCAAAATCGCGTCAAACCTAAAATTCTCACAGCAATGCATCGATGCAGCAAATAAAGCGAACAGAATGTTGGGCTTCATTAAAAGAAACTTTTTATTCAAGAATAAAGATGTAATACTTCCGCTTTACAAAAGTTTAGTCAGACCCCACTTGGAATATGCGGTACAGTTTTGGTCTCCCCACAAAGGAAAGGACATTGGTAAATTAGAAGGTGTTCAGCGTCGGGCAACAAAAATGATTCCCTCCTTACGCAGCAAATCCTACGAAGAAAGACTTTCCACCCTTAACATGTTCTCTCTTGAGAAACGTAGCCTCCAAGGAAAACTGATCAAATGTTTTAAAATACTTAATGGTTTCACGAATGTAGACAGATCAAAAATTGTTTATGATCGATAACACTTTGCGAACTAGGAACAATAGCATAAGACTCAAATGTAGACAAGTAAACTCAGACTGCACCAAAATTTTTCTTCACCAACGTTGTAGTGCGAGAATGGAATAAGCTCCCACCTCAGTGGTCCAGTGTAACACAATTGACTCCTTTAAAAACAAGCTCGACCGTCACTTCCTTGAACTTAATATTAACTAGAGTAGAAATGCAACGTTTTGGAGCCATCTGATTAATGTAGAATCACTTAGGTTTAAGGACAGACCACCTAGTCTGGACCATGTGGTCTGTGTGGTCTGATTTTCTATGTAAATCTACGTAAATCTCTCTCTCACAAGGTCTTTTATGTGGGAAATCCGTCCATTCTTCAGGTTTCATTAGCTTTAGACTATTTTTTATCTGTGTTTCATTTCCGCGCCCACTTATCCCGCTTTCTAATTTATTTCTTCTTTTCTGTTTTCTTATATCTGCTGCTTCTTCATTTTTGTTTATTCTTTGTCTTCCTCCGTTCACTTCTTAATATTCTGCTTCCTCTTTCTTCCTTTTATTACTGTTATCTTCTTTATCTTCTTCCCTTCTTCTTTTTCCATATCTTGTTACTTTTCTTGTTGTAGTTCGTATTCTAGCTCCTCATTTTCCTCCCCTTATTGTCTTCCTTTTCTTTATCTTCTTACAAATTATCCCTTTCTCCTCGCCCTTATTTTCTTTTTTCTTCCTCTACTTTATCTTCTTTTCTCGGCGTCTTTTCCTCCCTGTAACCTCATCATCACTCCTTTCTTCCTCACGCCCACCTTCATTTACGTCCTCATTTCATCCTTCCAATTGTCCCTCTCTCCTCTCTCTCTCTCTCTCTCTTCTCTCTCTCTGTGTTTATTTTTCATATCAAACGTGTCCGTTTCTCTTATCGTATTTAACTCTTTCGCTGTAGATATCACCATTAAATTTACTATCACTATATTACCTCCCAATCCACCTACACATCACCACCACGCATTATTAACCTCATCATCAGACGTGTCCTCGTCATCACCGTTATTAACACCACGATTCACTTCCACTATTATCCACTAATTGTTACTTTACAGAGACTTGTGCGAACGTTGCGATTACCGTGGATTTTTTCTAAATGCGTAGAAACTTTTCTGAAGGTGTGGGCATTTTTTGAAGGCGTGGAAACTTTTCTGAAGGCGTGGAACCTTTTTTTATTTGTGAGGGGCTGTATGGAAAACGTGACAAAGAAAAGCTGTACAAGAAGACGTGGGAACCTTTTTTTTATTTGTGAGGGGGCTGTATGGAAAACGTGACAAAGAAAAGCTGTACAAGAACAAAAACAATAATATATTAAGACATCAATAAATAACAGTAGTATGAAAAAACTGAAAAAAAACATGAATAGGAACAACGCTCAAAGACTTCAATAAATAACTAATACGAAATAACAACGAAAAATATGAACAATGACAACAATGATAAGAAGAATAATTTAAGCGATCTATAAATAACATTAAAAATCAATATGAAATAACAACGAAAAAAATATCCCAGAAATTCCTTCCTTCTCAAGCGCCAATGAATGTGTTGATGTGCAGGGAAGGTTTGTGTGGCAAACAGGGTGAAGCGAATAACACACACACACACACACACACACACACACACACACACACACACACACACACACACACACACACACACACACACACACACACACACACACACACAGTCGTACACCGCTATCACCGCTCCTACTGTCACGCTTGTAATGCCATAACCGTATTTCACTGTTTGGAGGGAGCTGAACCCCCCTCACCCCCTCTGCCCTCATCGCCTGCCTCCTCCTCCCTTCCCATCCCCCACCACACCTTCCGTTCTTACACCTTCCCACTCCCCCTTTTCCCTTACAAAATCCTTCCCTACCACACACCTCCCTATTCCCTGTCCCCTCTTCCTGCCCCTTCCCTTACCACAACTCTCACCCTCTCTCTTACTCTCCTCCATGATCTCTTTCTCTCTCCTTCCTCTTATCTCTCCTTCATCACCTCCCATCATTGCCCTACTTCCCAACCTCTTCCCATTCCCCTTTTTCACCCCCCTTCCCCTCCCCCTCCCATCTCCCCATCACCACAAATCACAATCGCCTGATTTCCATGTCCTCCCCATCGCCCCATCCATCCTTCCTCTCCTCTATCTGACGCCACAATAGCCCTTCCTCCTTCCCTTGTCCCTTCCCTAACCCTTCCTCGTTTCCCTTTATTCAGAGTCAATCTCCCTTCCCCTCCCCTCCATCCTCCCTTCGTCCTGTGCTCTCTCTTATTTGCCCTTTGCCTTTTATATATATATATATTTTTTTCTTGTTTCCTCTTAGTCTTCTCTTTCCTAATATATTTCACCCTATATGCTTTTACCCTCTATTTCTCCTTTTCTTCTTTACTCTCAACACTCCCCCACTTTATATAATTATGTTTGAAGGAAGGCAAAGACTGTCAAGTAAAAGTGGCACTTGTCAAGTTGTCATCCTCTTACACTTTACAAACTGTGAGTGGAGTAGGTAGGAAGACACCTACTGAAACATGTGTAAGCCACTACCGGTGAGGTATATATGGGAACCGAGGAGGGTGCTGAGGCCCTTCAAAAACCCTTCTCATGTCCTAACTAACCGTTTCCCTATTCTCTCATCAACACCAGAGAGTAGTCCAACATGCTTTCTAAACACAGATCCTCTCTCTTTCCACACCACACTACATACACACAACATACACCTTTTTCCCAAAATTTGAAATCAAAATTGCACACCATAGCATTGCCTCTGAGTCCCTGCATGGGGGCACAAAGTCCCCCAAGGAGCACTCCCCTTCTGCCTGCCAACTTGAGAGGTGTCATGATAACTCATCGAACCTCTTTCTTCCCAATTTCTGCAATATTCGCGGTCTTCGTTCTAATTTTCATTTTGTGGAGCACCATCTCTCCTCCTCGAAACCTCACCTTCTCTTCCGCACCGTAATACAGTTTTCTGAGGCTACTGACAGCAATTTCTACTATGTTCCCTCCTACTATCTCTATCCTAAAGTTCCTAAAGCTGGATGTTGCCTCTACGTGCGCAACGACATCACTTGCTCTTGTGCCCACGACATTGACTCTTTAAAATTTTCCACCATCTGGCGAAGACTTCATTGTCATTCTATTACTAAATACTGTTAATCTCTCACCTAACTCTATCAACTATGTAAAATTCTTTGACTATTTTAACTCTAAAGTGGAGCACATCTTGACCCACTCTCCCTTCGCTGAAATCTCCATCCTAGGATATTTCAATGTTCACCACCAGCTTTGGCTTCCATCCTCTTTCACTGACCAGCCTGGTGAACAAGCCTACAACTTTGCTTTCCTCAACTATCCAGAACAGTTGGTTCAGCACCCTACACGTATTCCCGATCATCTTTGAGACAGGCCCAACACACTAAACCACTTCCTTACCTCTAACCTTTCTACTTACTCTGTCAAACTGTTCTATCCATTGGGCTCCTCTGATCACAACCCTATTTCTGTATCCTGTCCTATCGCTCCTGTACATCTTCTGGACCCACCGAAGAGGCGATGCTTCTGGTATTTTGCCTCAGCTCGGTGGGACGACCTGAGGATGTACTTTTCCGATTTCCCGTGGATTGATTACTGGTTCCAGGAGAGACCCCTCTGTGTGTGCCCAGCGAATCACAGAGGTGATTGTCTCTGGAATGGAGGCATACACTCCACGTTCTTTCTCTACTGCTCATGCTAAAAAGTCTTGGTTTAATCACGCTTGTTATCGTGCTCACAAAAAAAAGCTCACAAAAGGTACCAGAGCCCTCGAACTCCCGCTAACCATGATCTCTACATTTCCGCCCGCAATCGTGCCAAATCTATTCTTCGACTTACCAAAAGCTCTTTCATTCATAAGAAATGTCAAAACATCGCTTACTCTACTTCTTCCAGAGACTTTTACACTCAGCCAAAAATATCTCCTCCAACTTCACTTCTTCTTTCCCTCCTCTCCTTAACCCTGATAGCAGCACCGCCGTCTCTTCTATCTCTAAGGCTGAACTCTTCGTTCAAACTTTCTGTAACAACTCCAGTCTGGAAGATTCTGGGCATATTCCTCTTACTCATTCTCTCTCTGACTCCTTTATACCTGTTATTGAGAGTCTTAATAACGATGTTTTCTATTCCCTCTAGCCTCAACTCTCAGAAGGCTTATGGACCTGATGGAGTGCCTCCTATTGTCCTTCAAAACTGTGCTTCCGTGCTGACACCCTGCCTGGTCAAATTCTTTCGCCTCTGCCTGTCAACATCTAAATTTCCTTCCTGTTGGAAGTACACCTTCATACAGCCTGTGCCTAAGAAGGGTGACCGTTCCAAACCCTCAAACTACTGTTCTATTAGTCGGTAACCCATTAGGTTGATCGGTACCATATGAGGAATAATGCTCATAGTGATATTTGGCAAGTTAAATATCTCTAGAGTCTGAAAATATGTGATAGTTGACTGTTCCATCCTCAAACTTTTGAATCAATCCTTAACCGGAAGATTCAAAAGCACCTTTCCACTTCTGACCTTTTATCTGATCCCCAGTATGGGTTCCACAAGGGGTGTTCTACTGTCCATCTTCTTGATCCTTTAACTGACTCTTGGTCATCCTCTCTTAGCCGTTTCAGTGAAACTTTCTCAGTTGCGTTAGACATATCGAAAGCCTTCGATAGAGTCTGGCACAAGTCTTTGATTTCTAAACTACCCTCTTTAGATTCTATCCTCTCTCTGTTCCTTTATCTCCACCCTTTCCGGCCGTTCAATCTCTGCTGTGGTAGACGGTCACTGTTCTTTCCCTGACCTATCAACAGTGGTGTTCCACAGGGCTCTATTCTATCACCCACTCTCTTCCTGTTATTCATCAATGATCTTCATTCCATAACAAACTGTCTTATCCATTGAAACGCTGATGACTCCACTCCGCATTATTCAACTTCTTTCAACAGAAGACCCTCTCAAGAGGAAGTACATGACTCCTGACTGGAGGCTGCAGAACGCTTAACCTCAGACCTTGCTATCATTTCCGATTGGGGTAAAAGGACCCTTGTGTCCTTCAATGCCTCAAAAACCCAGTCTCTCCATTTATCAACTCGACACAATCATCCAAACATCTATCCCCTATTTTTCGACAACACTCAGCTGTCGCCTTCTTCAACACTAAACATCCTCGGTCTATCCAACTCAAAATCTTAACTGGAAACTTCACATCTCCTCTCTCACTAAATCAGCTTCGTCGAGGTTGGGCGTTCGGTATCGTCTCCGCCAGTTCTACTCCCCCTCACAGTTGCTATCCATATACAGGGGCCTTGTCCGCACTCGTATGGAAAATGCATCTCACGTGTGTGGGGGCTCCACTCACACAGCTCTCTTGGACAGCGTGGAGTCTAAGGCTCTTCGTCTCATCAGCTCAACTCCTCTTACTGATACCCTCCTACCTATTAAATTCCACCGCCATATTGCCTTTTTTCTATGTTCTATCGATATTTTCACGCTGACTGCTCTCCTGAACTTGCAAACTGCATGCCTTCCCCCCTTCCGCGGCCTCGCCGCACACGACGTTCTACTCAAGCTCATCCCTTTACTGTCCAAATCCCTTACGCACGAGTTAACCAGCATTTTCACTCTTTCATCCCTCACGCTGGTAAACTCTGGAACAATCTTCCTTCATCTGTATTTCCTCCTGCTTACGACTTGAACTCTTTCAAGAGGAGGGTATCAGGACACCTCTCCTCCCGAAATTGATCTATCTTTCGGCCACTCCTCTGGACTCTTTTTAAGAGCAGTGAGTAACGGGCTTTTTTTTATTATTGTTTCCTTTTTTATGCCCTTGAATTGTCTCCTTTGCTGTAAAAAAAAGCACTTATCTCATTAGTTTCCAACTTTTTCCTTTCTCTTTTTCGGGTGGTGGCAGGGGACGGTCACTCCATACATAGACATTAACGAGTCTATATTTTCTTTCAGGCAGTGAGAGGGAGAGGGGTTGGGGTGGGTGTTACACATACAAAGAGTCACTTACATGATTTTTTTTCTTCTAAGGAAATGATTGGTGGAAGAGATGGAGAAAGAGATAACATAAACGGACACACGTACACATTTCAGTCTCTTTTCTTTGGTCAGTGAGAGGGCGGGGAGGTGGGTATTCCATATGCAAAAGATCACACATATATATTTTTTCTCTCCCAAACCCTTGATCTGCAGAGAGGCAACAGTAATGGCGGCCCAAACGTCGACTTCCAGCACTTGGTTTCTGGCTTAGCTGCGGCCTGCACTGAATCTTGCCTAGCCATTCATGCAGGGAGATGGTGGTGGGGTTGAGGGAGGAGTAAGGGGAGGGAGGAGGAAGGAAAGGGAGGAAGGAGAGGAGGAGAGAGCGGAGGAGGGTGAGGCAGAAAGTGTTGAAGACGAAGAGGAAGACAGAGCAAGGAGGAGGAGGAAGAGAGTGATGCGGAAGTAGAAAGAGTAAAAGATGCGGAAAGAGATGAGAGGGAGAGGAGAAGGATGAATAGGAAGGGGGGAGAAGGGCAGAGGGAAGGGGAGAGGTGGAAAGGATAGGTGGAAAGGGTGAGGCAGGAAGTGTTGAAGATGTGGAGGAAGAGAGAGCAAAAGGAGAAGCAAGGAGTGATGCGAAGGAAGACAGAGTAAAGATGCTGAGGGAGAGTAAGAGGAGGAAGATGGAGGTGGAGTGATAAGAGGGAGGGAAGGAGGGGATGAATGGAGGGAGAGTGTGTTGAGATGGGGAGGAGGAGAGAGCAGGAGCGAGGAAGGGGAGAGGTGGAGACAGAAAGAGTGGATGATGGGGAGGGAGAAAGTAAGGGGATGGAGGTGAGGGAGGATGACGGGGTGGGAAAGGTATATATGGAGAAAAAGAGGAAAAGGAGGAGAGAAAGAAGAGGGAAAGAAGGAATTATAGAGGGAAAAGAAAGGAGATAGAGAGGTGAGGGAAAGGTAGCAGGCAAGAGGTAAGAGAGGATTAAAAATGAAACTGAAACCAGAACAAAGTATAGGGAAGGATTATGGAAGGAAGAGATGGAAGGGATGATGAGTAGTGAAGTAAGATGAAAGAAAATGTGAGAAGGGAAAAAGGAAAGGATGGATGGAAAAGATATGGAGAAAAAAAGGGAGAATATAAGAAAAAGCAAAACGATAAAAAAGGAATAAAAAGGACAGAAAAGGACAAAAAACAATAGCAAACTCACCAAAATAAAGGAAAAGAATCAATAATGATATGAAAGGAGAATAACAAAAATGTAAGAGATGAATAGAAAGGCCAAGAGGAAATAGTCAAATTAAAAGGAGAAATAAAAGGAAAGAAGACAAAAGAGAAGCAAAGAAAGGAGAGAAGGAAACAAGGAGATAAAGAGGCTGCCGGAAGATGAATTACGAACAGTTGAAGAGACAAAACGACGGAACGATTTATAAAGAAGAGAAAGGAGAGAAGAGACAAAGCCAAATGGACACAGCGGAAGAGTAAGAGAAAAAAGGGAAAAAGAAAGAAAACAAACAAAATATATATAAACAGAAGACACACGGAATGCCAATCCGAGAGAGAAAACGATGTAATGGGAGTGAAAGTGTTGTAGAAAATTGGAGAAAAAAAAAAAGGCAGACGTGAATGTAGTGGAAAAAGAGAAGACAAAAAAAAGTTTGCAAGGAAAGAAAAGTCTGAAAAAATGTAAACGAATAAACATTAGTGAGAAGGAAAAACAGGAGAGAGAAAGACACCGTGGGAGGAATAAAAAAAAGAAAAAACAAAAGAAGGTAAGTAATCAGATTAAGGAAAGACAAAAGGATATGGAAACAGACGAGGAGAGAGAGAGAGAGAGAGAGAGAGAGAGAGAGAGAGAGAGAGAGAGAGAGAGAGAGAGAGAGAGAGAGAGAGAGAGAGAGAGAGAGAGAGAGAGAGAGAGAGAGAGAGAGAGAGAGAGAGAGACAGAGAGACAGAGAGAGAGAGAGAGAGAGAGAGAGAGAGAGAGAGAGAGAGAGAGAGAGAGAGAGAGAGAGAGAGAGAGAGAGAGAGAGAGAGGCATGTTTTTTATGTTTTTCGTATTTTTGTATTTGCATGCTTGAATGTTTCAACATTCGACAATTTAATTTGTCCCATACACAGGTTCTAAGAATAATTTTACCGAAAAAGTGTAATTTTGAGCCTCCTTTTTCTGTAAAAATTTGTTTAAATAAAAAAGAGAGAGAGAGAGAGAGAGAGAGAGAGAGAGAGAGAGAGAGAGAGAGAGAGAGAGAGAGAGAGAGAGAGAGAGAGAGAGAGAGAGAGAGAGAGAGAGAGAGAGAGAGAGAGAGAGAGAGAGAGAGAGAGAGAGAGAGAGAGAGAGAGAGATTTACATAGTTTTACTTAGAAAATCAGACCACACAGACCCCATGGTCCAGACTTGGTGGTCTGTCCTTAAAACTAAGTGATTTTACATTAATCATAAGACTCCAAAGCGTTGCATTTCTACTCTAGTTGATATTAAGTTGAAGGAAGTGACGGTCGAGCCTATTTTTGAAGGAGTCAATCGTGTTACACTGGACCACTGATGGTGGAAGCTTATTCCATTCTCGCACTACAACGTTGGTGAAGAAAAATTTGGTGCAGTCTGAATTTACTTGTCTACATCTGAGTTTTACGCCATTGTTCCTCGTGCGCAAAGTGTCATCGATCATAAACAATGTTGATCTGTCTACATTCGTGAAAACATTAAGTATTTTAAAACATTCGATCAGTTTTCCTCGGAGGCGACGTTTCTCATGAGAGAACATGTTAAGGGTAGAAAGCTTTTCTTCGTAGGATTTGTTGCGCAAGGAAGGGATCATTTTCGTTGCCCGACGCTGAACACCTTCTAATTTTGCAATATCCTTTGCATGGTGAGGAGACCAAAACTGTACCGCATATTCCAAGTGGGGTCTGACTAAACTATTGTAGAGCGGGAGTATTACATCTTTATTCTTGAATAAAAAGTTTCTTTTAATGAAGCCCAACATTCTGTTCGCTTTATTTGCTGCATCGATGCATTGCTGTGAGAATTTGAGGTTTGACGCGATTTTGACCCCCAAGTCCTTGACGCATTGAACGCTTTTGAGTTTAACGCCGCGCATTTCGTAATCGAGCTTCTTATTCCTCGTTCCAACTTGAAGGACCTGGCACTTGTCTACGTTAAACGGCATCTCCCATCTATCCTACCAAGTTGAAATTTTGTGCAAATCCTCTTGGAGGCTTTGCCTGTTTTCGTCAGTGAGAACCGAGTTACCAATCTTTGTGTCGTCTGCAAATTTACTAATGCGGTTATTGAGTCCAACATCCACGTCGTTGATGTAAATAATGAAGAACACTGGGCCAAGAACCGAGCCCTGAGGAACGCCACTAGTGACCGGCGCCCACTCTGAGTTAAATCCGTCAATCACTACTCTTGTTGTCTGTTGCTCAACCAACTCGCGATCCATTGGTTTAATTGACCGTCAATACCTATTTGCTTTAATTTGTAAAGTAATTTATGATGCGGACTTTATCAAACGCTTTCTGAAATCAAGATAGACTACGTCCAGTGATTTGGTTACGTCATAAACAGTGAAGAGGTCGTTATAAAAGGTTAATAGGTTTGATAGGCTGGATCTTTTGTTTCGGAAGCCATGTTGTGAGTCCCCAATTAATGAGTGGCTTTCAAGGTAACTCACAATTTTGTCTCTAATTATGCCCTCAAGTAGCTTACCTACAACCGAAGTTAGACTAATGGGCCTGTAATTACCTGGTACTTTTTTGTCTCCTTTCTTAAAAATCGGTGTCACGTTAGCCTTTTTCCAATCTGAAGGACGATGCCTTGTCGCAAGGACATATTGAATACGGTTGTGAGGGAGGAGAGTATTTCGCTCTTGTTTCTTTCAGCAGAGTTGGATATACTTTGTCAGGTCCAGGACTTTTATTTGTTTTAAGTGATTTGAGGGCTTTAAGGACTTCATCGGGTTTTATTTCAAAGTTAGGCAATGCATGCTCGGGATTTACATTAGTACTGGTGTTGGTGGTAGTGGTGGGAGGACTGTTATTATTAAACACCGAGGAAAAGTAATTGTTTAATAGGTTTGCAACGTGTTGGCTGTCAGTCACTAGTGCACCGTCGCTGTTTGTTAAAGGTACAATTCCACTTCTGATCGCCTTTCTGTTGTTTATGTAACTGAAGAAGGATTTCGGATTATTTTTACAGTTGGCTGCAATATTTTCTTCATATCTAGCGCTTTGCCTGACGCACTAATCTGTTTACTCGTCGACTGGCATCATAAGAACATAAGAACATAAGAACGCAGGAGTCTACAAGAGGCCGGTAGGCCTGTACGAGGCAGCCCTTTGACCCTAAGGTCCCGTGTATCTAACCCCACCTAATATCGCTGTCCATGAATTTATCTAGTCTATTTGTGAATGTGACAATTGTATTGGCACTCACCACATGACTGCTAAGCCTATTCCACTCATCATTGTAAAGTCTAATGTTTTCGGGCGTGCTTTTCTTTCTTTAACCTGTAAAACAATTTTCTCTCCTTGACTGAGTGTTTAATTTCGCTATTAAACTAAGGTGGACTTTTATTAGTGTTAATTCGCTTCTCGCACAAAGGGACAAATGTGTCCTGCTGAGTGAGTAAGTGATTTTTAAAGCTTAGCCAGGCGTCCTCTACATTGCCGTCATCTGATAGTTGCATATCTATTAGTTTTCGTCGGATTTCTACGAAGTTGGCTCTTTTGAACTTGGGCACCTTTACATTATTTTCAGTCACCGATGTTTGAGCTCTAATGTCAACGCGCACTAGTTTATGATCGCAGGAACCGAGGTGTTCTCCTACCGTGACATTACTGACTAGGTTATCTTGGGTCGCTATAACAAGGTCAAGTATGTTATTTTGTCGAGTTGGTTCAGAAACCATTTGGCTTAGATAATTTTCCTCTAGAAATTCGATCATTCTATGGGACTCACCTTCTGTACCCGACAGTGTCGCCCAGTCGATATGGGGGAGGTTAAAGTCTCCTAGTATCAGTGAGTCGCTGTTATTAAGTGACTGCCTTAAGACGCTGTACATTTCAAGATCGGCATCGAGTGATTGCCCGGAGGCCTATAAGGACAGATATATTTAAATTGACTTTTGCAGTGTTTACTCGCACGCACAAATGTTCAACGTTACTGTTTCTTCGTGTTTTGTCAGTGGGTTGCAAATAGCTTTTGACAAAAAGGGCGACACCACCCCCTCTACGGTTTACACGATCATTGTTGAAGAATCTGTAGCCATCTATGTTGTATTCGGAACTTAAATCAATATTTGTGGTGTCGATAAATGTTTCGGTTATAGCAATTACGTCAAAATTTTCTGTCAGAGCAAGACATCGCAGTTCATCAAACTTGTTGCTTAGGCAACGCGCATTGAAACTAAGGACTCTTAGGTTATCTTGAGGCTTGGTAATAGAGGTGCTGGTACTGGAGGTTTCAGTGTTACGAGTCTGTTGCGGTGTATGGTGTCTATTTACACGGGCGGGATGGAAGGACGTGGCTGAGAGTCGTGTTTTTTTTTTTGGGCGTTAAGTAAGGCGTCGTTGAGGAGCCTTCCGAATCTGGCTGCCCCGATGGGGGACAGGTGTATGCCGTCCCTTTGGAAAAGTTTACTCTGGCCGTAGAAATGGTTCCAGGCGTTAAAGAACTCGACGTCAAGCTCTCCGCAGAGAGTCTGTAGGCGGTTGTTGAGGCTGAAGGCCTTACTGTAGAAGTCGCCCTCATCCCATGTCCGTGGTAGAATTCCTGAAATCAAAATATTAGGGGATTTAAACTTATACTGCTGGATGAGCCTACGGTACTTGTCCAGCAGTTCCTCAGACCGGGTCGTGGTGACGTCGTTTGTACCTGTGTGGAGAACAAAGAGTGAGTCATTAGAGGCCACAGCGGAGACCTCGTCCAGGGCAGCTGTGATGTCGTCAACACCAGCTCCAGGATAACAGTAGTTACGCATACGACGGGGGACTCTGCCACAGAATTCGAACACCTGATGGCGTATCATAGAGTAACCTACCAAGAAGGTGCTCTGTTCCTCGTCTTCCTCCTACAGTATGGCTCATCTGTTGTAGCAATGAGTAGGATAAATGGCTCAAGGGACGGGTCTCGCCTCCTCTTACGGGGTGAAGCATTCAACGTCAGCTCTACCGGTCCCCTGTGACGTCTTCTTCGGAAGGTGGCTGGGCATCGAGTGCAGGTGCGGAGGGTGATGAGGCGTCACATGCAGCAGGGGCGACGATGTTGGCCTGGATAAACTCCTGCAAGGTATCGACAGTACTTGTTAGTTCGGTGATCATCTTCGCCAGCCGTCAGCCTTTCGTCCTGTTGAAGGAGTCTCGTTTCCATCTGCTGTGTCAACAGGCAGATCTTGCAGACGGTCGATCGTCCTGAGAAGAAATGGCCAGAGAAGTTTCCTGTGCAAGTCGAGCATTTCTTTAGCGCCATCTTGGTAAGGAGGAGAGAGCAAGCTAGTAGTTTTTATCAATATATTTGCTTTTATTTTTCTTTTTAGTTGGGCAGTGGGACGCGCGCGTGAATTAGAGAGAATTAGAGAGAGAGAGAGAGAGAGAGAGAGAGAGAGAGAGAGAGAGAGAGAGAGAGAGAGAGAGAGAGAGAGAGAGAGAGAGAGAGAGAGAGAGAGAGAGAGAGAGAGAGAGAGAGAGAGAGAGAGAGAGAGAGAGAGAGAGAGAGAGAGAGAGAGAGAGAGAGAGAGAGAGAGAGAGAGAGAGAGAGAGAGAGAGAGAGAGAGAGAGAGAGAAGGGAGGGGGAGCGAGACAGGGCTGAGGCTGAGGAAAGAGAGCAAAGAGGAAGTGTGAGGTGTTTACGAAGTAGGCCAAGATTTGTTTCTCGAGGTATTTGTTTCCTTCTGGCGCGGGAAGGAAGGAAGAAAGGGCGAGAGGAAGAAAGGAAGGAAGGGAGGGAGGAGGAGAAGAGAGAAAAGCCAGATTCAGTTTTCTGAATCACTTGCTCTTTGTTTTTGTATCCGTGTGTGTGTGTGTGTGTGTGTGTGTGTGTGTGTGTGTGTGTGTGTGTGTGTGTGTGTGTGTGTGTGTGTGTGTGTGTGTCACTTTGGTATTCATCCAGCGCTCATCTCTTTCCTTTAAGGTGTTTTCAATTCGTTTTATTTCTTCTGCTCCGTTTTAAAACATTTTCGTCTCTGTTCGCTGCTTCGCTAGTTAGTCAAGCAATTAGTCGGTCAGTAGTCCAGTTTGTTTGTCTGTCTATACGAAGCTTATTTATGTTTCTCTCGATTTTTTCTGCTTATCTGTCAGCGTGTCTATCTGTCTGTCTGTCTATCTATCAATCAATCTGCATTTGGCTTTCTGTCTGTTAGCCTGTCTGTCTGTCTCTATATCTGCATTTGCCTCTCTCTCTCTCTCTGCCAGCGGGGTCGTACGGCAGGAAACGTTTCAGGCTTCACAAACTACAACCTTGACTATGAGGCTCAGGGCGGAGAAAAGAAAGAGAAAAAGAAAAGAAACAGCACGGAAAGAAAAAATACAGCACTTAGAGATATAAAAGCCAAAGCAATGAGAGATAGAGCACAAAAGGAGAGACTTGCACACCTTGCTCTAAAAATAGAGAAAATGATGAGTAGCAAATAGAGAATAATGGGGGGCCTCAAAAAAAAAAAATAATAATATTAGTTACAAACAAAGAGAAAAAAAGCAAGGTCACAGCAGGAGCATGGCAACATGAGAAAAACAGGGGAAACAAAAAGAACGAAAAAAATAAAGAAAACCTGTGAGCACCTTCGCCCCTCAAATAATTAAAAGGAAAAAATAATGAATTGCTCGGGAAGGAAAACAATGACAAAGTTAAAATGAAGAAGAAAAAACTATAGAATTCAAATTGCATTCACCGGACACCTGATGGAAGAGAACAACAATGAAAAAATAGAGAAGCTAAAAAGAAAACAGTAAATACCTCAACCTGCATCAGCCGAACACTGAACATTGTAGAAACAAAACTTATCAGAGAAAAAGAAAAGAAAACAGTGATACAAAAAGTGATAAAACAGAATCCAACGACTTTATTTCAGAAAAAAAAACCTGTTATTGAAAAGAAAACGAGAAAACTAATGAAAACAGTTTAGTGGAAGAAAAAAAAAAACAGAATCGAAAAAAAATGTTATAGAAAAAACAAGCGTAAGTTATTAGCTAAGAACCTTTTGTGAACGAATAAGAAGAAAAAACAAAAGTAAAAAATATAAAACAAATTGAAATAGTTTAGTTTGACACCAATGAGAAATCAGAGAGCAGCCTTCAACACACACACAAAAAAACGAATTCATAAAAAAAACACTGGAAAAACTAATCCAACAAATGGTTTAGTGGACGCCATAGATATGTTATCGAGTAGAAAACGGGAGGCGCGGACTGGAAAGAGAGAGTGGGAGGACAGGCGCGGAGGGAGAAGGGAGACAGAGAGGGAAGGAAGAAGAGAGGGAGAGGGAGGGACTTGTGGGCAGGCAGGAGGAGAGGAAGATGTATAGGTAGATGAAAGGAACGGAGGAGAGAGAAACAGGGAGAGGTGGAGGGAGAGAGCGAGAGATATTCGTGGAAAGGCAGAGAAGGGGAGGAAGAAAAAAAGGGAAAAGAGGAAGGATGGAGGTGGAAGAGAGGTAGAGATATTCATAAGAAAGTAGAGACGAAAGAGAGAATTAGAAAGATAGGTAAACACAGAGGGACATTATTGAAAATAGGCAGGGAGATGAAACACAGAAGGCAGAGAAGTACAGTTAGGGCTGATTACTTAGTTAATTGACCACAAATTTCAGTCGACATGCAAAATAATCTTAAAAGGTATAACATAACATAACGTAGTATTGAACATAAAACATTAATGATCCACTCCGCCCGGAACAGCACACATGATGCACCGAGCCTCGGCAAGTGTATTATTATGCAGATTAAACCAAACGGACGCGAGCATGTAATAGGAAAGAACTTGAGACGGAGAACTCCAACGCAGTGCCTCTTAGTGTGTGGAGCCCGGAAAGTGATGGGCAAAGAGAACGTGAATGGAGACGTGATACGAAACACAAAGCTGCAACGAACAAAGAATAGTAATAATAATAATAAAAACAATAATAATAATAATAATAATAATAATAATAATAATAATAATAATAATAATAATAATAATAATAATAATAATAATAATAATAATAATAATAATAATAATAATAATAATAATAATAATAATAATAAATATAATGATAATAATAATAATAATAATAATAATAATAATAATAATAATAATAATAATAATAATAATAATAATAATAATAATAATAATAATAATAATAATAATAATAATAATAATAATAATGATAATGATAATGATAATAATAATAATAATAATAATAATAATAATAATAATAATAATAATAATAATAATAATAATAATAATAATAATAATAATAATAATAATAATAATAATAATAATAATAATAATAATAATAATAACAATAATGATAATGATAATGATAATGATAATGATAATAATAATAATAATAATAATAATAATAATAATAATAATAATAATAATAATAATAATAATAATAACAATAACGATAATGATAATGATAATGATAATGATAATAATAATAATAATAATAATAATAATAATAATAATAATAATAATAATAATAATAATAATAATAATAATAATAATAATAATAATAATAATAATAATAATAATGATAATGATAATGATAATGATAATAATAATAATAATAATAATAATAATAATAATAATAATAATAATAATAATAATAATAATAATAATAATAATAATAATAATAATAATAATAATAATAATAATAATAATAATAATAATA
>NW_026111549.1:30000-52500 GCF_024679095.1 Eriocheir sinensis | reverse complement strand
CCGCCACCTCACACTGCTGCCTCCCACACCAGGGTCCACTGCCTCCCCCTCTCCCTCCGCAGGTGCCTGCCACAGAACCCTGGAGGAGGATCAGCTGTGTCCCACCTGTCCTTACTTCCTGCCCACGTCTGTCGAGGTCACCACACCTGGGGCATCCTGGCAACCTCACCTGCGGTGTCAGGCAGCTCGGGGACAAGAAGGTGGGAGGAGGAGGGAAAGGAGAGGAGAGCTAATATGTTTGTTCGCGTCTTGGTTTTCATGTGTAATGGTTCGAAGGAGACAAGATGAGAAGAGATGAGAGGAAAGAAAGTTCGGATATGAAAGGAGAGAAGAGAGGAATGAAAAGAAGGTGAGAGGAAAGAAGAGGATCTCAAAGTTTACCAATTCCTTCCTGTTTACTCTTTCCCTTAGTTAAGGCTGGAAGGAGGTGAGGGGAAGAAGGTGACGAGGAGTTGAGGAGATGAAGCGGAGACAGGAAGGCGAGAAGAGAGGAGAGAAAAGGAAACATTTGAAACATTTGAAACATTTTTTTATCCCTTTTTTATACAATTATGTATTTACAATAATTTACTAGTGCAGGGAGCCCATTTAAAGCTGTATGCTTAAGAACCGAACTTAGGTGCCGGATTTTAATCAATAGTGGAAAAGAAAAAATATATATACATAGAGATATATATAAACAGATATACAAATATATATATATATATATTGATAGAAATCAATATATATATATATATATATATATATATATATATATATATATATATATATATATATATATATATATATATATATATATATATATATATATATATATATATATATATATATATATATATATATATATATACATAT
Source organism: Eriocheir sinensis (assembly GCF_024679095.1). Classification (NCBI taxonomy): domain Eukaryota; kingdom Metazoa; phylum Arthropoda; class Malacostraca; order Decapoda; family Varunidae; genus Eriocheir; species Eriocheir sinensis. Next base: position 51,645 of record NW_026111549.1, on the reverse strand, counting down.
ATACACACACATACATATACACATACAAACATATAATATATGACGAAAGTAAAATGATGATAATAATGATAATAATAATAATAATAATAATAATAATAATAATAATAATAATAATAATAATAATAATAATAATAATAATAATAATAATAATAATAATAATAATAATAATAATAATAATAATAATAATAATAATAGTTATAGAAATAATAATAATAATTAACATTGTGATAATTATAAAATAATAGTAGTGTAAATAATAATTAAAGTGATAATATTAACACAATATCATTAGTACAAAAATTGTAATTGATTTATAAAAATAATATGGTAGTACAGTAACTGATAATGTAAGTAGTAATAGTATTAATACAATAATAATAGTATAAGGTAATAATTGATTGTTTGAGGACACACTTGACAAAGATGATACATGGACTTAACATTAATTATAATTGAGAAGAAATATGTTTTAAATTGTTTTTAAAGTTGAAATGTATTGAATTTAGAGCTTTAATTATTAGAATAGAATCTCCAGGTTTTAGGTCCTGAATAAAAAAAAGTGAGTGTTGAAAAATGTTAAGCAATTATAAGCAGGTGTACGTAAATTTCATGAGTACGGGTGAAATAAGGTTAGTGAAGCTGTAAGGGACACGTGAGGTTTCACTTTTGATCTTTTATACATGTATGCCAATTAGTAGCTTATTTGCATAAAGTCAAAAGTTTTAAGGAATTTGTTTTCTTTAAAGAGAGTGTTGTGTACAGCTGGCAAAGTAGTCACATTGTTTGTACAATTTTATTATTTTCTTTTGAAGTTCAAATAGTAACAGGTGTGTGGGGTAGGTGTTGCACCAGTATAGGCGCACAGTAATACAGGTGTGTAAGGACATGTGCGTTATATAACATTCTAAAAACATCAATGCAAGCATTAATTCTTTAATTTGATATAAATAGACAGAGATACTAGCCCTCCGATAATTAAGGATTTGGTTTTATTACGTGATGCTTAATGTCATTGAATGGTATCATCATGTTATCTCTAATAATGTATGTTTATTAGTTCTGCTTTATAAATGTCTTGGGAAAAAAATAGGACGGAAGCATACTGATGGTGACTTATTAGGCAAACAGCATATAAAATGTTTTTGTTTAAGTTCACTGTTAATCTATTACTCAGACACCATTTATGAAAGGTTTGTAGGTCAGTGTTTGCTGTATGTATCATGTCAGTAGTGATTTTCAACCAGTAATATTTAAGGCTGAGTCATCTGGCGAAAAAGTTGATTGTTTTAAGGTTTTGGTGAAATATGTAAGTACATCATTTACGATATATAAGAGAAACATTGATTGGACCCAAGACACTGCCCTGTGGAACACCGTATTGAATAGGAGAGATGCAGATAGCTACAAGTGTGAATTTGGTTGATTTGAGTTCTGTAGGGGACAAGTAATCCTGAAAACCATTCATGAATAATAACAATACACTTCTAATTCCATAGTATCATTACAACTTTACGTAATAATATACTTCGCGTCTGACTGCATCAAAAGCTTTGGTGAAGTCAACAAAGATGCTTTAATAATGACTGTTTATTATCTAAAGTTTTATAGATTTCCTTCTAACAAGTTCTCAAGGCATCGAAAGTAAGCTTTGAGACTAATTATCGAAAAAACCAAACTGACTTGGATTAAGTATGTTTCTAGTTTCAAGAAAATTTATGAGAAATTTATTCATTACTTTTTCAAAGATCTCTAGAAAACATTTAGTAAGGATATTGGTCTATAATTACTTAGTTCATCTTGGAACCTTTTCTTGCGATGGATGGGGTTAACAGTTGTATGTTTTAGGGGAGTTGAGGAAATTTACCATTATTGATAGAATTATTAAAGAGTATATGGACAAGTGGTATTGCAGTTGGTTTTGCTGGTTTTAATACAGATACTGATTTCATGCACATTGCAATTTTTTGTTTTTTATGGAATTAATTATGTAATTACATCTTGGGGATAATTATAGGAATTGTCATTGAATGAGGAAAGTCACCTTGAAGAAAGCTTTTGAGAGGGTCTGTGGTGGAAGGTAGACTGCAGATCTATTTTAGAAGTAAATATTTGTGTAAAATTCATTAAAAGCTTGTGCAATTTGTAAAGCGTTCAAGAGAGTTTTTACCATTATAGATTATGTTATTTGTGAAACTCTTCTATGGTCAGCGATTAGAAAGGTGGATTGTTCGCCATATTTTACGGGAAAAGTTATTTTAAAATTAGTAAGAATATGAGCATATAGTGCAAGATTTTTTAGCTTGTCTTATAGGTGCATTATTTAGGATGTTACGGTATTGTGTGTATTGAGCCCTTCGTGTGACACAGCAATTCTGAATTTTATAAAGAATCCTGAAATAGATAATTTTTTGTTGTCCTTATAGAGTTTAGTATCTGCCCAGATATCTTAGGGATTGTTGAATCTTTTTCAGTTATAATTTAGATTTGGCGGAAAACAATCACTAAAAGCTTTTTTAATATTGTCTAAGAAAATTTTGAATAGGTTGTCATTGACATCGTGCTCATTAAGGAGAGCATTCCTGATTGATCATATTGATTTTTGAGCAAATTTCTGTTTATTTGTTTGATTACGATACCCGAAACTCAATTCTTTATGTAGATTCTTAGATTTAGAGGAACTTTAACATTACGAGGATCATTAAGATGGTCCAATATTGGGTAATGGATTATACCAGATGAGAAAAAGTGTTGAAAAAATTGTAAAAATATGATCAAGTAGAGACGGTTCACCCAGATAGAAGCTGTCTGGAAAACGTGTTGGTCTTGAAATGTGTGGAAGAAATTCATTGTTTGAGGGTTGTAAGAAATTGTTAGGGTTGGGGGGTATGGGTAGTATGTTCCAGCAAATTTATATTTAAATCACCTATACAATATTTTTTGTTCGTTACAGTGTTATTTCTAGAAGGTTATATAAGGTGTTTGTAAATCTCTTCCACAAATTCATATGTTTTTCATGTGGAGGTCTGTATATATTGCAATAAAAGTATGAATGAAAGTGAGTCTTGATAGTAATCTTAACAGTATTGATTTCCAATATTACTGTCAGTTAGAGATAGATCTGTAATTGTTCTGGATCTGTATATTATTTGAAATAAAATTTAGACTCCAATTCCTTGTGCTCGGGTTGTCCTGACGAGGTGATACAAGAGTGGATACCCAGGAAGTTTGATAAATGTGTTTGTTATTAGTATTTAGCCAGGTCTCAGTGATTGCCAGGATATCTAAAAGTGAAAGGTGTTAAGGATAGCGCTTATAATGCTGTCAATGTTCTTTTTGGAAGGATCTGAATTGTGTGTACAATATTTATTTTATTTTGAGTTATGGTTTCAATAATTTGTTGTATGTATCAAGACTGTGCCGTTTGAAACAGCGTTAAGATCAGTGTCCATGGAGATGATTAATGATTTGGGCATTTATGGTCATTAGTGTCCCTCAGGTAAAGAGTATTATTATCAAACAATGTGTCATATAGGTAATGCGGAAAAGTAATTTACTTTTGGACGAAAAAAAAAAGAAAGAAAGAAAAATCTATATATAATAATAAATATGAAGGTAGCAATCACGCTAGCCTGGTAAAAGAGGTGTGAAGCTGAACACGGGTAGTGGCATGGAGACTAAATTTAAGTAAAGTGAGTAATAGTATTAAAGTAAATAGTAGTAGATGAGGTAGTTAGTGGAAGTTAGTAGGTAGTAGTGATGTAATAATAGTAGTAGTGGAGGCAATAGTAGCAGTAAAGCAAATGTGTAGTAGTAAGGGAGTAGTAGTAGTAAGTGGAGTAGTAGTAGTGTGTGAAGGTAGTAGTAGCAAATAGTAGGTAGTAGTAAAGGAATAGTAGCAGTAGTAGCGGAATAGTAGTAGTAGTAAGGAGCAGTAGTGTGTGTGGGAGTAGTAGTAGGCGAGTAGTAGTAGAGGTAAGTGAGTAGTAGTAGTAGTAAAGGAATAGTAGTAGTAGTAAAGGTATCAGTAGCAGTAGTAAAGGAATAGTAGTAGTAGTAAGGGAGCAGTAGTAGGTAAGTGGAGGTATGTAGTAGGTAGTAGTAGTAAAGGAATAGTAGTAGTAGTAAAGGAACAGGTAGTAGTAGCAAAGGAATAGTAGTAGTAAAAGGAAACAGTAGTGGTGTGAACAGGTAGTATGAGCAGTAGTAGTAGTAAGGAGCAGTAAGGACTAGTAGTAGTAGTAGCAAAGGAACAGTAGTAGTAAGCGAGCAGTAGTAGTAAGGGAGACAGTAGTAAGGGAGTAGTAGTAGTAAGGGAGTAGTAGCGAGTAGTAGTAGTAGTAAAGGAACAGTAGCAGTAAAGGAACAGGTAAGTGAGCAGTAGCAGTAGTAAGTGAGTGTAGTAGTAAGGGAGCAGTAGTAGTAGCAAGGAGCAGTAGTAGTAGTAGTAAAGAATAGTAGCAGTAGTAAAGGAAATAGTAGTAGTAGGTGAGTAGGAACAGTAGGTGAGTAGTAAAGGAACAGGTATAGGTAGTAAAGTGGAATAGTAGTAGTAAAGCGAACAGTAGGTAGTAAGGAGTAGATGGTCCGATATTGGGTAATGGATAGTATACCAGATGAGAAAGTGTTGAAAAATTTGTAAAAATAGTAGTAGTAGAGACGGTTCACTAGATTGAAGCTGTCTGGAAACGTAGTAGTTGAGTAATGGAAAGGGAAATTCATTGTTTGGGACTTGCAAGAAAAGTAGTTGGGGTATGTAGTAGTATGTTCCAGCAAATTTATATTTAAAGAATCACCTATAAGAATTATTTTTTTTGTTCGTTACAGTGTTATTTTGTAGTAATGTGGGCTGATAAGGTGTTTGTAAATTCTTCCACAAATTCATGTTTACTGTGAGGTCTGTATATTGCACAAAGTATGAATGAAAGTGAGGCTGAGGTAATCTTAACAGTATTGATTTCAATATTATCATTAGTTAGTGATAGATCTTGTAATTGTTCTGACTGTATATTATTTGAAATAAAATGGTGACTTGGTGCTCGGTTGGTCCTTGACGAGGTGATAAGAATGATACCCAGGAAGCTGATAAATGTGTTTGTTATTAGTATTTAGCCAGGTCTCTGTGATTGCCTGGATATCTGGGGTAGTGGAAAGGGTATTAAGGAAGGCTATACTGTTGTCAATGTTCTTGGTGGGGGATCTGGCAATTTATATGTACAATATTTAATTTATTTGAGTTATGGTTAGATAATTTGTTGTATGCATCAAGATCAAAATAGTTTGAAACAGCGTTAAGATTGTGGTGGTGTGGAGATGATTAATGATTTCAAGAGCTATGTCATTAGTGTCCTCAGTGTGTGGGTGAGTATTGTCAAACAATGGTGTCATATAGGTGGTGTCATGGAAAGGTGGTGGTGGTATTATTTGGTGATAAAGAAAAAGAAATATATATAATAACATGAAGTGGTGGTGGTGGTGGTGGTGGTGTGTGAGCTGAAATACGGTAGTGGCATGAGCAAATTAGCAAAGTAGTAATAGCATTAAAGTGGTAATAGTAGGAGGTAAAGTGGTAATAGTAGTAGGTGATGTAATAATAGTAGTGGTGGTAGGTAATAGTAGTAGTAGTAGTAAAGGTGAAGGTAGTAGTAGTGGGAGTAGTAGTAGTAGTAAAGGAATAGTAGTAGTGGAGTAGTAGGTGAGCAGTAGTAGTAGTAGGAGTAGAAGTAGTAGTAAGGGAGTAGTAGTAGGTGGTGAGTAGTAGTAGTAGTAAGGAGTAGTAGTAGTAGTAAGTGGTGAGTAGTAGTAGTAGTAGTGGAAGTAGTAGTAGTAGTAAGGGAGTAGTAGTAGTAGTAAGGTGAGTAGTAGTAGGTAAGGGAGTAGTAGTAGTAGTAGTGGTAGTAGTAGTAGTAGTAAGGTCAGTTGTAGTAGTAGTAGTGAGTAGTAGTAGTAGGTAGTGTGGGGAGTAGTAGTAGTGGTGTTAAGTAGATAGTAGTAGTAACCAGTAGTAGTAGTAGTAAGGTTGAAATTAGTAGTACCATTTGTTGAGTAACCAAACCAAACCATCCAGTTCTGCCCAGTTAAACCAGTATATTGCAGTCAGTCATAGTGTTGCTGTGTTGTTGGTTAGTCAGTTTAGCTGTAGTGGTTGCAGTGTAGTAGTTAGTGTTGTAGTTGTTGTAAAGAAGTAGTAGTAGTAGTAGTAGTAGTTAGTAGTAGTAGTAGTAGTAGTAGTAGTTGTTGTAGTACTAGTAGTAGTTGGTAGTAGTAGTTGTGTAGTAAGTAGCAGTAGTAGTAAAATAATGTAAATTGGTGATAGTAGTAATAATAATAATGAAAGTAGTAGTGTAGTAACAGCAAAATAGTAGTAAGGTGAAAGTGGTAGTAATAATAGTAGTTTACAGTAATAATTGTTATCGGTGATAATAATGTAATAATAGATGATAAAGGTTAATCAGTCATAGTAAAAAGCTATAATAAGATAATTGATAAAAAGTCATTACCATTACCATTTTATGCCACTGCAATGTAATAAGTGATAGGATAATTGTAATAATGTAATGAAAGTAATACATTATATAATAAGTAATAATAATAGTAATAATAATAGTTGTTACCCGTAGTAAATAATTGGAGCGTAATTATATAATACAATCAAGATTAGTGGCAAACTAGTAGGTTACATTTATGTATAGAAGTAATGGTAATGGTAGTAGTATATTAGAGGTTAACAATATAAGTAGGATAACAGCAATGGTAACAACAGCAATGGTTTATAGAAATAAATTTTGGTGTTAATAATAAGGATAATAAGATTATCAATGATAATATCAATGATAATACCACTAATAATAATCTTAATAACACTAATAATATTATTAACAATACCAATAATGATATTAATAACATTAGTGCCAGTAATAATCTTAATAATTAATATTATCAATAATACCAATAATGATATTAATACCACTAGTACCAGTAATAATAGTAATAACAATAATAATGATAATAATAATGATAATAATAATGATAATAATAATAATAATAATAATAATAAAAATAATAATAATAATAATAGTAATCTTAGTACATAAGTGGTAAATAGAAATAGTACCTCAAATATCAATAATAATAATAATAATAATAACATCAATAATAATAATAATAATAGTAGTAATCATAATATTGATAATAATAGCAATAATAATATTAGTACTAATAAATTACTACTAATAAGAATGAGTAATAGTGCATATCTTGTTCATAACACTTACAATGAAAATACTTGCAATAATGTTAATAATAGTTTTAATAATCATATTAGTGAAGATGATAATAGTAATAATACTAATAATAATAATAATAATGATAATAATAATAACAATGAGTCTGAATTCAGGAACTCAATCCGAATCACAGCCTCCTTGACCGGATATATTACCAATCAAAATGAAAGAGGAGAAGACAACCCTCAAGATATTAGGTCACTAAGGAATGAAATCTCCATAAACAGAGAAGGAAAACAGAGAGACACTCTGAGTGACCTAATGAGAGAACTCCCCAGAAGACACAAGGAGGAGGACAGATATTGCACAGGAAGTGGGCGCTTCAAACTGGCTAACCACACTACCTATCAGGGCAAAAGGCTTCAACTTAAAAAAAAAGAATTTACTGATGCCCTTGCCCTCAGGTATGGCTGGCCAGTGGATGGGCTCCCAAACATGTGTAACTGTGGCTCACCCTTCAACCAAAATCATGCCATGACATGCAAGAGAGGAGGTTTCATCTGCATGAGACATGATGAAGTAAGAGATGTAACAGCTCAGATGCTGAAAGAAGTCTGCCACGACGTGACTGTGGAACCCATGCTGCTCCTCTGCAAGGCTTAACACCTGCGCCAGACACCGCTTAATGTTTTGAACAATGCTCGAGTGGATGTTAGCGCGAGTGTGTTTTGGACTCGTGGACAAAGTGCATATTTTGAAATAAGTATCTTTGATCCCATGGCCCATTGCCACAGAGACCTGACCCTTGATGCAGCCCACAGAAGAAACGAACAAGAGAAGAATAGAGCATATGAAGAAAGAATACAGAATGTGGACCAGGGCTCCTTCTTCCCCGGTAGTATTCACGACGACAGGAGGGATGGGACCAAGAGCAGAGCTTCATAAGACTCGCCAAACACTGGCGGATAAGAAACAACAGCCAAGAAGCAGTGTGGTCGCCTGGATGAGATGCAGGCTGTCCTTCTCCCTCCTGAGGTCAGCCTTGGTCTGAGAGGAACCAGGTCACCTGCACCCAAAACCACCCGCACTGCTGACCTGGACTTTGAGGCGGTGGTTGATAGTCGTATCAACCTCTGTTAGCTTAAAATAAAATGTTTAGTAAAGTTTGTAATATTAAATAAAGATGGTTGTCGGCCACAGTCATTGGCGGCCAATGGTGCTTTAACAATGTGAAAGGATATGAGAGAATATACCACAACGCGCAACACTAATAGATGGAGGCCTGTTTAGTACTAAAGTAGTAGTAGTAGTAGTAGTAAAGGCAGTTGTAGTAGTAGCAGTAGTAGTAGAAGTAGTAGTAGTAGTAGTAAAGGCAGTTGTAGTAGTAGCAGTAGTAGTAGTAGTAGTAGTAGTAGTAGCAGTAGTAAGCTGTGTCAGTAGTAGCTGTAGTAGTAGTAGTAAAATAGTAGTAAATTAGTAGTAGTAATAATAATGAAAGTAGTAGTGTAGTAACAGCAAAATAGTAGTATAGTGAAAGTGGTAGTAATAATAGTAGTTTACAGTAATAATTGTTATCGGGTAATAATGTAATAATAGATAAAGGTTAATCAGTCATAGTAAAAGCTATAATCAGATAATTGATAAAAGTCATTACCATTACCATTTTATTACATTGAAATGTAATAAGTATAGTAATAATTGTAATAATAGTAATGATAGGTAATACATGATATAATAAGTAATAATAATAGTAATAATAATAGTTGTTACCAGTAGTAAATAATTGGAGCATAATACGTATAAATACAATTAAGATTAGTGGTTAACTAGTAGGTTACATTTATGTATAGAAGTAATGGTAATGGGAGTAGTATATTAGTAGGTTAACAATATAAAAGTAGGAGAACAGCAATGGTAACAACAGCAATGGTTTATAGAAATAAATTTTGGTGTTAATAATAAGGATAATAAGATTATCAATGATAATATTAATGATAATACCACTAATAATAATCTTAACACTAATAATATTATTAATAATACCAATAATGATATTAATAACATTAGTACCAATAATAATAGTAATAAAAATAATAATGATAATAATAATATTAATAACAATAATAACAACAACAACAAAAACAACAACAACAACAACAATAATAATAATAATAATAATAATAATAATAATAATAATAATAATAATAATAATAATAATAGTAATCTTAGTACATAAGTAAAGTGGTAAATAAAACTAGTACCTCAAATATCAATAATAATAATAATAGCAACAATAATAATAATAATAATAATAATAATAATAATAATAATAATAGTAGTAATCATAATGATACTGATAATAATAGCAATAATAATATTAGTACAAATAAACTACTAATAATAAGAATGAATAATAATGCATATCTTGTTGATAACACTTACAATGAAAATACTTACAATAATGTTAATAACAGTTTTAATAATCATATTAGTGAAGATGATAATAGTAATAATAGTAATAATAATAGTAATAATAATAATAATAATGATAATAATAATAATAACAATGGTACTAAATAATTTAGGATGACTGTTTGGTAGTTCTTAGTTGCACCACTATTAGTTATTACTGCTTCAATATTAATGGCCTGTAGCTGTGTAGCGGTCGTGGATGTTTTATCAATGGTTATTGTTTTAAGTTGTACTAGCAATTATAGTTTTTAATTATAAATGTAGAAAGAAGTAGTAGTAGTAGTAGCAGTAGGAGTGGAGGTTATAGTAGACATAGTAATAGTAGTAGTGGTAGTAGAATAAGTTTTTTTTGTTGCTACTGGCAGTGTTGGTGTAAGTGGTGGTCAGAGAGTACTTATTGATATTGTAGTTGTGGCTGAAGCAGTAGCAGCAGTCGAAGTGGTAGCAGCCATAGGTTGATTGTAGTCTAGTCGGAGGAGGCGATTTCCAGGTACGTGTCCAGCATCACGGGGTACTTCTCCAGGAAAGCCACCACGGTTTGTTCGTCGACAATTGTGTGCCGTGGAATTTTTGAGTTTTATGGTGATCTTTCCATCCTTTGTATGGCACTGTTGGAATTTTTGTCTGTGGACTTTCCTCACTGCTAGCACCTTTTTCAGGATGTTGTATCTTTTTGGGGTCAAGCTCTCGTTGATGTAGAGATTCGGTTTTAGGTTTATGCAGGCCCCCACAAGGTCATATTTCAGGGACCTGTTCACCAATTTGACGATGATGGGCCTGTTTTGTTGAACGGGCCCGAGCCTGTGTGCCACACTTATGTCTTCTTCTTTGACATTTATTTTCAGCTGGTCTTTGAAGGTGGACACCACGAGACTTTTGGCGTTTTCAGGTGCCGTTTCTTGGGGAAGTGCGTGACCACTAACAACCACTGTGTCGTTTCGCTCATATTGTTCGATGCTGTCAATGTGTGTTTCAAAGCTGTGTAGTTTGTGTTTCAGGTCATTCACTTCAGTTTCCAGGTTGGAGATTACTGTGTCTTTCTTTATCATTTCTTCTTTTATTATTTCTAATTCTGTTTTGAATTGCTTTGTGATGATCACTTTTAGAATTTTGACCAGCGCCTTTGATTCTTCCGAGAGGCCAGCCATCATGTCACCTAGTTCACTGTCCACAAGGTTGGGTTGGGCACCAGCGGCAGATGCTGTAGCGGAACGGCTCGTTGGAGTCTGATTCGGTGTTGTTTGTGAGTTGGCCCGTAGTTGTCTGAGACCTTGAGCCGCTCCTCGTCTGGTATTGGTCATGGTAGTGGAATACACACACACTGCTTATGATGGAGTTGCTGTAGTGTTTCACTGGTGTTGTTTGTGTGTTCACTCAACTGTTTTTTCTTGTTACTGCTTAGTTTGTTGACTTCACTACAATCACATGCAGGGACTTGGTACTTTGTATCTGATGACCTCTGGCAACATTCAGTTAATCACTGTAATAGTCACTGTCTATATCGTATTTCTGTGTTCACTATAAAATAGTCTTGTGCTAGATCATTGTTCTGTTCACCCGGTGCAGCTGTCCAGAGCACGGGAATGAAGGAAGCTAGGTAGGAGCGTCTTGTCTCGATCAAGGCGGGGAACGAAGTGATCAAGGCGGGGAACGAAGTCCAAGTAGGAGCTCATATTTAACCCTTTCCTTCCTTGTTCTACTGCTTTTCCTGCAGTAAAGAGATGGAGAGGAGGAGATGATGAGGAGATGAAGAGGAGGTGAAGAGACACAAGAACCTCTAAGAACAAAGAGAATTATGTTTCCCAGTGTGGCTTCCTAGAAAGGAGATGTGGAGGGGGTGAGGATAGAAGATGAGAGATAGAGGAGAGAGCAAAGCGTGAGGTTCAACCTCAAAAATTCCCTGTTCTTGTGTGGGAGAGGAGAAGCAGGAGGAGAGGAAGGGATGAGGAAAGACAGGAGAGTGAGGAGAGAAAGGGCTCAGGTTCACACTTTCCTTCCTGTTCATGGGTGAAAGGGAAGCGAGGAGACAGAGTGTGTAGAAGTGAGGAGAGAAAAGCTCTGAGTTCTGCCTTTTCCTTCCTGTTCATGGGTGAGAAAGGGAGGTGAGGAGACAGGAGTGTGGGAAGTAAGGGAGGAAAAAGCTCCTGGGTTCACCTTTTTCCTTCCTGTTCATAGTGAAAGGGGAGGTAGGGAGAGACGAGTGTGGGGAAGTGAGGAGAGGAAAAAGAAAGCTCTGGGTTCACCTTTTCCTTCCTGTTCTGTCGAAAGTGAAAAGGGAGAGCGAGGGGCAGAGTGTGGGAAGTGAGGGAGAAAAGAAGCTCTGGGTTCACCTTTTTCCTTCCTGTTCATGGGTGAAAGGGAGGCGAGGACAGAGTGTGGGAAGTGAGGAGAGAAAAGAAGGCTCTGGGTTCACCCTTTTCCTTCCTGTTCATGGAGTGAAAGGAGAGGCGAGAGACAGAGTGTGGGAGAGTGAGGAGAGAAAAAAGCTCTGACCCTTTGTTCACCCTTCCATGGAGTGTGAAAGGGAGGCCGAGAGAGAGACAGGTGTGGAAGTGAAAGAGTGGAAAAGGCTCAAAGAAGCTCTAGGTTCACCTGCTCCTTCCTGTTCATGCGGAGTGAAAGGGGAGGCGGGAGAGAATTGTAGGAAGTGAGGAGGGAAAAGCAACTCTAATTTTACCTATTTTTCTGTTCGGTAGCTTTTCCTGGGCAAGAGATGGGGGAGGAAGAAAAGTTGGAAAGTTTCGTTTAGTCGGTGCAACATCTGTGGTCATATGCAGAGAGGAACCAGGAGGAAGGAATTATAGGAGAAAGGAACAGAATCCCAGGACAGGACTGACTTCCCAGTGTGCAATACCTGGTACCATTAACACCTGCTTGCTGGGTGGACAGGGCGTAGAAGGTATATGGGGAGAAAGATGATGATGAAGAAGAGAAAGGAGGAGATAAGAAGATAGACAAGAGAGGAGATACAGGTTAACATTCACCTGTGCTTCATGAAAGAAAGAAAGGTAGTGAAATAACAGGGGCCCAGAGGAGGAGGGACAGACGAGGGAAGAAAGGAAATAAAAGACGAGTAGAAGTAAAAGGGATGAAAGGGTTAATAAAAAAGAAAGAAAAAAAGCAGTGATATAGTTGGACACAGGTGATGGCTGCTGATAATGATGATGATGATGATGATGATGATATTGATATTATGACAGTGATAAAGGGGAGGATGTGTGGGAGGAAGAATCAGAAGGAATGCACGGAAGAAAGGTGTCTCGATGGATTGCTGGAAGAATGATACAATGGAAGGTGAAAGACAGAAGGGGTTGAATACCTCTCCTTTATCGTCCCTATGCCTCCATGCCAGGGCCAGGAGCAAGGAGCAGAGTCAAGCAAAGAGAACTGGCACCACAGCGCCTATAAGAAAAAAACAGGCAGAAAATACATCAGAGCAAGGCTGGCAGGATGTGATTCCAACTGAACAGACAATGCGGAGAAAGGTCAAAGTGAGTGAGATTCACTGAGCGCGAGCAGGCCTGCCATACGCCTGTGCTCGGCGACACGGAAGTCCTGCCGCAATAACTGACAGAGTCAGTGCGAGGACTTTATTTTTATCAAAGTGTTAGTGCATTTTTTCTTTGGCCTTCATATGCCTTCCGGCCTTTTGGACTACTTTTGTTATATTCCATACTAGTATTTGAGTTTGCTTCACATCACGTACGTTTTATTTGCATTATAAAAATAGGGTATTCAGAACGCTGTGTGCTTCATTTGTTGTAAAGAGAAGGTTCGAAAGAATTCAAGTTTGACTTTGTAAGCTAACGAATATATGTTTGGAAAATTTAGGTTGTGTTTTGTTACCCAGTCTTATTCCCTAATAAAATAATTAAATGTGATGAATATCTTCCCTGGATTATGACAATTAACAGACCAGTAGTAACTGCAAACAATGCTGAGCACGCCTGACAACATAACAAAGAAACCACCACGAAGGAAAAGCGACAATCCACCTGAAAAAAATGTTAAGGAGACACCAAATAATAAAAAAAAAATAGAACACAAAAAGAAAAAAAAGATATAGAAAGTATCACAAACCAACTCAAACAAGAAAGAAACAAAACCAATCATGTTCAAAGAAACGAAGGAAAACAACTATAAACAAACAAACAAAAGTAAAAAAACAGGACAGGAGATTCCCCGATAACTCAACCTGGATTTAGCGAGGCTGTCACAAAGTCCGCCATGTTGTGTGTAACGGGAGGGAAAGAGAGGGGGAGGGGGAGAGGAAAACGATGTTGGGGAGAGGTAAAAGGAGGTTGTGGGGGGCGTCACTGGACGGAGAGGAGGGCGAGGAAGATGTGAAGGGACAGCGAGGGTAGGAGGAGGAGGAGGAGGAGGGGGGCAAGGGGGAAAAGTATGCTAGAGGGGGGGGGGGTAAGATGGAGGAAGGAAAGCAAGGAGACGAAGGGAGGTGGAGAAGGGTGGTGAGGGGGAGAGAGGAGGGGAGGAGGCGGAGTGTGGAAGAGAGCGTGTTGGAAGCGAACGTAAACTAGAGAGATGGGAGGGAAGAGCAGGTGAAGGAAGGGCAGGAGGGATGTGGAGGGTGGTAGTGAGGGGAGAAGGGGAGGAAAAACAAGCATGATAGGAGCAGTTTTGGGGAGAAGTAAAAAAGGTGGAGATATTGGGGAGACAAAATTTTAAGAGTAAGGGGAAGAGGGGAAAAGTAGGGGGGAAGAGAAAGGAGGAGGAAAAGTTATGTGGGGAGGAGGGAGAGAGGTGGGAAATAGGATATCTGTGGGGGTGTTATTGGGGAGAAAAGGGATAAAGGGGAAGAGAAGGAGGGAGGGTGAGGAAGGAAAGTGATGGGGGGAGGAAGAGAGGAAAGAGGAAGTTAGTGGGGAGTGTTGTCTTACTGCACGGGAGGAGGAGGAGGAGGAGGAGGAGGAGGAGGAGGGAGGGTCGGCCACAAATTCAATAGAGCAATACAAATTCCTTTCCCCGCCGGCAGGATCGAGGGGCAAAGCTTTTTTATTTCTTTTTACAGTGACAGTTGTTTTCTTCCTTTCTCCTACTTTTATACTTTTTTCTTTCCTTTTTTACACTGAGTCTTCTCTTTCCATTCTTTTTCTTCTTTGTTAGCTTTTTCTTTTTTACAGTGGCAGTCTTTTCCTTTCTTTTCCCCTTTTCATTTATCTATTTTCGTTTTACAGTAGCAAAGTTTTTTTCATCCTTTTTTACTTTTTTTCTTTTCACTCGATTTTTTTACGTACATTTTTACTATTAACTCTTACTTTTCCTTTTCTCGTTTAGTGACTATCTTCCTTCCCTTATTTTGCCTTATTTTATACTGCCAGTAACGATTCAAGGGACTTTGTCATCCTACTAGTTTTCTTCCAAGCTGTGTATGTATCTCAGTATTTTCACTGGTCTTCATATACGGAACTTTTTCTTCTTCTTTTCCCCTTCTCACATCAGTTCCCCTACCTGCGTGACTTTATATAAATTCACCTGTATATCTTTTTTCCTACCTATTACTTCCACTTCCACCCATGCATCTCGGTTCCCTTAGTGGTAAGTGGATGTTGGAAATGGTGTCTTACTCCTTCGGCCTATTGTTTACATGATCCCATAAAAACAAACTAAATAAATGAGTCAATATGGAAGGCGATAAGTCTGTTTGAGATACGCTCTTTAATTCTTCCTATTTCACCGACGCTACATTTAAAGACTAATATACCTACATGTGGATGCTATACTGAACTATTTGTTTCTGCTTATACGAGCTTGATTTCCTCACATTCCACCTCAACATATTTACGGTATTCATGTAATGTTTGTGTGCCGCATCTTCCCTCTTCACCAATACTTATTATCAAAATTACTCGTCTATTTACTGCCTACCTTTGTCCTTTGTCTTTCTTTTCTTTCTTTGTGTCTTTCTTGTCTATCTTTTTCGTGTTCGTGCCTGTGTGTCTTTATGTCTAATAGCTCATCTATTTCTTGTATATCCTCTTTATTTTTTTTTCTCTGTCTTTTTCTTGTCTATCTTGTTCGTGTTCGTGCCTGTCTACCTGTCTGTCTTAATGCTCATCTACTTACTGTCTGCCTTCTTTATTTTTTGCTTTATCTCTTTCTTGTCTGTCGTCCTCGTGTTCGTGCCTGTCTACCTGTGTCTACTCATCTGTTTCTTGCATGACTTCCTGCCTGAGCGTCATCGTGCCCACACACCTGCCTGTCTCATCAAACCCACACCTGCACCTCCAGAGACGGATGGAGTGGCGTTAATAGTGCAATAGTGTGTGTGTGTGTGTGTGTGTGTGTGTGTGTGTGTGTTTTTTTTTTATATATAAATATCAGAGTTGTTTTATCTTCAGAGACACATTCTCTCTCTCTCTCTCTCTCTCTCTCTCTCTCTCTCTCTCTCTCTCTCTCTCTCTCTCTCTCTCTCTCTCTCTCTCTCTCTCTCTCTCTCTCTCTAACACACGACATACATTTTTCATTGTGCTAATCAACTGGTGGGTCATGGTATCAACACACACACACACACACACACACACACACACACACACACACACATGTTAAATGGCTGAGTCTGATAATAATTTGGGTCTTGTAGATTATTCCAGTAACATTGGGGGCGGAGAGAGAGAGAGACTTTAAATGGAGTCTGCTGTTGTAACTGTGAATGGGGTGAGGTTGGAGATGGAGGTATATTGTGTTAGGTTAAGTTTGGCTGCAGTGGGGGAAGGTAACAGGGAGAGGAGGGAGGAAAGGGAGGAGAAGCAAGGGAAGGAATGGGAGGGTAAAGGAATGGGGAGGAAGGACAGTATTGGCGGGAGCAAGAGTGGGAGACTAGCAGTGGGAAATTGGTCGGATTGAAGTTATGGAGATTAGTGGGTAGTTGGCGGCACAGAGGTGATTCGAGGAGAGCTGAACGTGTATTTGGTGAGGGTTGTTGGAGGAGGAGGAGGAAGCTGGCTGAAGGCGGAGACTTTCTGGTTGAAGGTTGGTAGTGTGGTACAATCGTGTTGGCAGAGAAAAATAACGGTGAAGTGAATAGAAGGTAGGTGGAATAAATGGAGTTCGTAGTGGAGGTGGCTGAAGGAGATAGATAGGAGGCAAGAAGGTGAAGGTGGGTGAGGACTGGAAGGTGGAGGAGGAGGAGGATGGTTGAGGATGGTTAACGGAAGATACCAAGTGGAGGCCAGTGAAGATAGGTAAGGTAAGAAAGGAAGGGAAGGAAGGAAGGGAAGGGAAGGAAGGAAGGGAAGGAAGGAAGGGAAGGAAGGGAAGGAAGGAAGGGAAGGAAGGAAGGAAGGGAAGGAAGGGAAAGGAAGGTACGGTAAGGTAAGGTAAGGTAAGGTAAGGTAAGGTAAGAGACGGGATTAATGGAGATTAAAAAGTGGAGGATACAAAGACACTTGATAAGGTAAGCTAAGCTAAGCTAAGCTAAGGTAAAGTAAAGTAAGGTAAGGTAATAGATGGATAATTAGTGGAGATTGAGAGGGGGAGGGTACAAAGACACTTGATAAGCTAAGCTAAGCTAAGGTAAAGTAAGGTAGGGTAATAGATGGATAATTAGTGGAGATTGAGAGGGGGAGGGTACAAAGACACTTGATAAGGTAAGATAAGCTAAGGTAAAGTAAAGTAAGGTAAGGTAATAGATGGATAATTAGTGGAGATTGAGAGGGGGAGGGTACAAAGACACTTAAGGTAAGATAGGGTAAGGTAAGGGAAGGGAAGAGACAGCGAATTACTAGAGATACAAGGCCGCTGCTTACAAGTGGAGTGGAGGTATTTAGGGCACGGGATTTTAGTGGAGACCAGCAAGGAGACTATATCCGCTAACAGTGTGGAGAGCAAATGTGGAGATCAAGGAAGCGTGAGGAGGCGGCTTAACCTGATGGACCTTCCGGGGAGGCTGTCAGGCGAATGGGGGAAAGGGGAAGAGGATGGGGAAAGGGAGGAAGGGGAATAGGGGGGAGGGGGGAGCGACTCAGAGTGACTTACGGGGCAGGCGGTGGCCGAAGTGATAGCGTACTGGACCCACATTCGCCGCGTGATGGACGACGCGGGTTCGAATCCCCACGCTACCACTCGGATTTTTCAGTCACCGCCGAGTGGCTTAAAACTACCCACATGCTGTCCTGAAGACCACCCATCAACCCGGACTCTAGAGGAAGCCGTCCAAGCGAATCAAGAACGAGTTCCGGGGGGCAGCATGAGCCAATGCAAGATGGCGCCACTATAAACACTCGCCTGCGCCAGAACGGGCTGGGCCGACCATCAGGCCCCACCGGGAAGATGCCTACCGGCGCAATAGGCAACAACGTAAAAAAAGCGTTACCACCTACTGGGGTAGAGGTAAGGGGTTTGATCGCCTATCAGGGTATCAGACACGACCCACGAGCACGTTATAACACAGTGGGGGGAGGAGGAGGAGGAGGAGGAGGAAATTGCTGGATTATGAGAAGGAAGAGAGAATGGAAAAGAGAAAGGAGATGTGAAGAAGAGTAAAGGATATATATATATATATATATATATATATATATATATATATATATATATATATATATATATATATATATGTATATATATATATATATATATATATATATATATATATAAAGAGAGGATAAGACGAAACGTAAAATATGTCATGGAATAATCAGGGAAGAAAACAGGAGGAATGAGATAGAGGAGGAGGAGGAAGAGGAGGAGGAGGAGGAGGAGGAGGAGGAGGAGGAGGAGGAGGAGGAGGAGGAGGAGGAGGAGGAGGAATAGGAATAAAGGGGAACAAGTAGGAGGAGGAGGAGGAGAAAAACAAACCTATATCACCGTTCATCAAGGGAATAGAATCAAGTTAGTCGTGGGCGTGACTTTGACGGCGATAAAATTATACTTGTGGGAACCTTCAAGCAATAGAGATTACATGTGTTAAGATGGTAGAAGGCGAGTCTGTGGTGGTGGGAAAAGGTCTTATTACAACGCTTAAGCTTAGAAAAAAGGTAGTAATGGGATGGAGTGTGGTCATGGAGGAAATAAAACAAGTTCAACATTTAAGTTTGGGAAAGCTTAGAATTATCGAAAGGTGTTACTGTCAAGAAAATGATGCTGGGAAAGGTTGTAGATGAGGTAATGGAATAAACAGCCTATCCCAGTGTTCGAGTTAGGTATTAAAGCTTTCATCATCACTATCAAAACAACGACCACATTCCTCTCTAAACATCCCTTCGGCTATCATCAACATCATCCTTTCTCCATCATCATCCCTGCTGTATTTTTCACCCAACATTTAGTTTAATTAACATTGCAATCACCTTCATTTAACACCCTCATCACCATCTTCACTCACCACGCTCATCCCTACAAGCACTCTACGCACACTGACACCACCAACATAACCATCACCATTCACCCTTAAAATCCATCCCCATCCCCATTCTCCTCCTCCTCCTCCTCCTACATCACCGTTACCAAGCCTAAAACAAAGCTGGATAGATGGAAAAGAAAAATTGATGGGTAGTTGACTCGGTCAAGAGACGGATTAAAATTCAATTCAAATAAAACAATACAATAAATCCTCACCAACGTTGTGCTCCATAAAAATAAAAGAATGAATGAAAAAAAGTAATGTTCATGTTTACTACCAGCGTTGTAAAAAAAGGTGTTTGATCTTTTAATTCTCTCCCTCTCCCTCCTCTTCCTCCTGCACCTCGTTATGTCAGGCAGGTGTGTGAAGGTGGTAATCTTTCTTTACTTCTGCTTATTGCTACTTTCCTTTCCCTCTTGCTTTCATTTTCCACTTATTGTTTTACTTCTTTCTTTTCCCTCTCACTTTCCTTTTCTTCTAACTTTCTTTTCCTTTTGCTTTCCTTTTCCTCTCACGTTCCCCTACCTCTTACATTCCTTTCCCTCATACTTCCTTTTCTTTCCTTACTCTCCTTTCCTCTTATTTCCTTCTCCTCATTTCTTCCTTTTCTTCCTATTTTCTTTTTCCTCTTATTTTCTCCTCCTTTTACTTTCTTTTCCTCTAACTTTTCATCCCCTCTTAGTAACTGCATCATCTTTTTTTGCATCGGTTTTCTTTACTGTTTCTCCCACCTTACGTTGTTCCCTCTCTTCTTTCCTTCTTCGTTGCACTTTTTCACCGTTTTCAACATTACCTGCACGCATCTTCTTTTTCACAATCTCTTTTTCTACTCTACCCATTTTTCTCCTTATACTCATTACGGTTTTTTTTCCCTCTTTCTTCTTTCCTTCCTCGCCCGCACTCTCCCCGCGCCTCCTCGCCGCCTCAGTCCTCACACCTCTTTAATGGCCCGAGTGCGAGGCGACCAAAGGCATCCTCTGCTCCTCTTTTATCCCCATTACTTCCTCTTCTCTTTACACTTTTCCTTCGCTCTCTTTCTTTTCTCCTTCCTTTGTGTTCCTCTCTCTGTTCACTTGTTTCCGAAATAACTAAAGACAACCAGTTTTGTAATGTTTTCCTGACTTCTTATCATTTTACATCTTACTTTGGTCTTTTTGTCTAATCCTTTCTCTGTTATTTATTTTTCCAGTGTCTCTCTTCATATTGTTTGTTTCTTTGTGTTCTCATCAACGAAAGGCAGCCATTATTATCCTTCTTTTTTTATTATTCAACTTTCGTTCCACTCCGAGGTTTCTTATCTTTTTCTAATCCTTTAGAAAAAAAGCACAATCCATCTTCACACTTTTCTCAATTTACTCGCATATTTAGCCATAAAAAAGTCATTACTTTTCTTTTATAAGTTTATAATAAATACGCTTGACAATATTTATCAACCTTCCATTCTTTCGCTTTCCCAGACCCCTAAATCTCTTCTTTCCCATTCTCTTACATGTGTTTCTCATCCATATGCGACGAAGAATACATAAAATAATTTAACCTCTCTCCTTTCCTAAGCCCTCATTTGTTCCCTTTTTCTACCTGTCTATGAGCGTGTCTATCTATGTTCTCATATTTTCCCAACGTTGATTTCTTTCGATATTAACCCCTTGAATGCGGATTTCCTACAGTTAGACCTCACCAAGCTACTGGAATGGAGCAAAAAGTGGCTGTTACAATTCAATGAAGAAATGTAAAGTCCTGCACCATGGGAGGGGATATCCAGCACACCAATACCACATGGGAAACACTCTACTATCCACCACAGAGGCAGAGAAAGACCTGGCAGTATAATGTTACCAGGCTACCAGGGAAGGCCAAATCCGTGCCAATCGCAGCGGACGGGTTAACAAGCTCAATACTAACTTCAAAAAATGTACGTAATTCCCCAAGGGTCATCTAAAAAAAATAATAATGACAAAATTAAATATATAGAAACCATAATAAAAAGACGCACACGATATATATATATATATATATATATATATATATATATATATATATATATATATATAGAGAGAGAGAGAGAGAGAGAGAGAGAGAGAGAGAGAGAGAGAGAGAGAGAGAGAGAGAGATAGATTGATATAGATAGAGATAGATATATATA
Organism: Eriocheir sinensis; assembly: GCF_024679095.1. Classification (NCBI taxonomy): domain Eukaryota; kingdom Metazoa; phylum Arthropoda; class Malacostraca; order Decapoda; family Varunidae; genus Eriocheir; species Eriocheir sinensis. The sequence goes on along the minus strand of NW_026111549.1, from coordinate 30,449 downwards.
TATATATATATATATATATATATATATATATATAGATAGATATATATATATATATATATATATATATATATATATATATATATATTTGAAATAGACAGAGACGTACATGAGACTAAAAATACATATTACGTAAATAGATGAAAAGAGTACTTATAATTAAATAAACTCTATACACAAAACACACCAAAAAACATTCAGTAGATACAAGATATACATGAAGTAGAAAGCACAAAAATACCATACAAATACAAACACAAACATAACATTAAAAAAAAAAGACACAAAAGCTAAAAACAAGACACACCAACAGGTGGATAATTGGCTAAACACACAGGTGAAGCAACAGGTAAACAGATTAATTATTAGAAGAGAAGATGAAGAAGGAAAAAGGATAAGTGTAGAAAAAGGAAGAACAGGCAGGGAAGCAAGGAAATATGCGTTAAAATAGA